>NC_047030.1:36181493-36215514 GCF_902652985.1 Pecten maximus | reverse complement strand
TAGGTATAAAGGGAGATAATCTTAGAAAACAAACCAGTCTGTGAAATTATGTCTCAATATCTTTAACTTATCAAAATGACCAAATCTCCAAACAACCAGACATTCTGAGAATAAAATTTTAATACCAGTTATAAGCTAAACATTTTATAAAGTAAAGTACATCGTTCAATGAAGATGAATGCAAAAGTTCAAGTTATTAATTTGATTTCTCAAGTGATTCTTGCAGTATACTTAAAATCCACCAAAATGTTTTTCACCCTAAAATTTGATCAAAATATTTCAAAGCGCATGTTTTCTTAATCTTCAATTAAGTCATCATCAAACTTTGCAGCCATACAACTCTGACCTAGACCATGTTTTAAGTGTGTGAGTGATGAGTTTCACTAGAGAAGGATATATGACACATACATGCACGTGTTCGTGTCATAGTGTTTGAGAAAACTTAAAAACTTGTTTATTTTGGGTTATATTCTCCCTGTTTACTCGATTTACATATAACAGAATGCGATCTTCTTAGAAGGCTTCTCTTCTAAGAAGAGAGCAAATCGAGTGGGGCTCCGAATAAATATACAAGAGATCCCAGAGGGATCTTGGCGCCCACCATTGAATGATCTTTATAGGTTCCATGTCAGATTGATCTTTTCTCTACTTTTCCCTTCCTCTAAGTCTTACTAATCTGTGTAAATTCAGAAACAGCCCTCTAGTACTTTTCAAACAAGGGGAACCTATATATAAAATTTAAGAGTTAGCGATAATGGCTGTCTGTCAGCCATGTTGTTTTTGGATTGGTCCCAAAATGCAACACCAGGGACCATAAAATTGGAGAAAGATCCCTTCAGTACCTTCTGACAAATAGCGATAACAAACTTTAATTGTCAAAATCTAAGATGGCTGCCTGTCGGCAATGTTGTTTTCCGATTGGTCTCAAAATGCAATATGCATAACTAAGCACCGAGGGGAACCTATATATGAAATTGGAGAAAGATCCCTTCAGTACTTTCTGAGAAATAGCGATAACAAACTTCAATTGTCAAAATCCAAGATGGCTGCCTGTCGGCCATGTTGTTTTCCGATTGGTCTCAAAATGCAATATGCATAACTAGGCACCGAGGGGAGCCTACATATGAAATTTCAGAAAGATCCTTTCATTAGTTTTTGAGAAATAGTGATAAAAAACTTCAATTGTCAAAATCCAAGATGGCTGCCTGTCGGCCATGTTGTTTTCCGAGTGGTCTCAAAATGCAATATGCATAATAAGGCACCAAGAGGAACCTATATATGAAATTTGAGAAAGATCCCTTCATTGCTTTTCTAAGAAATAGTGATAACAAACTTCAATTGTCAAAATCCAAGATGGCTGCCTGTCGGCCATGTTGTTTTTCGATTGGTCTCAAAATGCAATATGCATAACTAAGCACCAAGGGGAACCTATATATGAAATTGGAGAAAGATCCCTTCATTGCTTTTCTAAGAAATAGTGATAACAAACTTCAATTGTCAAAATCCAAGATGGCTGCCTGTTGGCCATGTTGTTTTCCGATTGGTCTCAAAATGCAATATGCATAACTAGGCACCAAGAGGAACCTATGTATGAAATTTGAGAAAGATCCCTTCATTGCTTTCTAAGAAATAGTGATAACAAACTTCAATTGTCAAAATCCAAGATGGCTGCCTGTCGGCCATGTTGTTTTCCGATAGGTCTCAAAATGCAATATGCATAACAAGGCACCAAGGGGAACCTATGTATGAAATTTGAGAAAGATCCCTTCAGTACTTTCTGAGAAATAGCGATAACAAACTTCAATTGTCAAAATCCAAGATGGCTGCCTGTCGGCCATGTTGTTTTCCGATAGATCTCAAAATGCAATATGCATAACTAGGCACCAAGGGGAACCTATATATGAAATTTGAGAAAGATCCCTTCTGTACTTTCTGAGAAATAGCGATAACAAGAATTGTTTACGGACGGACGGACGGACGGAGGGACGGACGGACGGACGACGGGCCACGGACGCAGGGCGATTTGAATAGCCCACCATCTGATGATGATGGGCTAATAAAAGGTACTATTGAACTTGGCTAAGCCCATAAGGCATTTAATCTAGTTAATAAGTTTAAAGAAAATCTGTCGACGTTTTTTGCACAGAATAAAGCGTCACAGACGAACAGACAGACGGTAAAATTGTGAAGGATAAACAAAATTGCTATAAGCATTGATGACATTTTAGTAAGTTACAGTACCTTGAGTATGCCTTTGTGACTGAGAAGAAGATTAGATGTCTTGAGATCCCGATGAATGATCCAGTTGTCATGGAGATGATCAACCCCACAAAGGAGCTGCTTCAATAGAGTCTTTACCTCACCTGGTATAGAGAAAGTACATCAGGATAGCTATCGATAACCTAAAATGTCTATAACTACTATATATTGTTAAGGTTTCTGCTTCGAAGATTTTACATGCTTCTAAACTCCCATCACAATGCCTTATCAATTTCCTGTTGGGGGACAAAAACCACGAGGCAGAACAACATAGTTCTAAACAAAAACCTGACATAACATTATCATTACGGTAAACATTTTCTAAATTTTTCTAAATTACCCTATTTGTTGATAAATTCGACTAAAATTGTCTAAAATTGAAATCATTTGTTGATTGCTTATGGTATGTTGTTTGAAATTCGAAATATATTTATTTTCAAAATTTGCTCAGGGAAATATAGCACAGATTTTCAAAATCTTTTGAGGAAAGTTTATAAAATTCTCACATTAAAATCAACTTAGTCCAGTAAAATATCTACCCAAATGGGGAACTCCAGATTTGCCAAACAGGAACTAGCAGCCAAGGAAATACAATGTATATGTGTTTTAATAGTATCATGTATGATCCGACACATTTTCTTCGGCACCAAAGACACAAAGAATTTCTTAATTTTTTTTCTGAAGTCCTGTATGGTATTTTTTTTACTGGAATAGGTAGGGACAAAAAACTTCTTGTTTTTCAAAACAAATAGTCTATAAAAAATGTCCAAAATCTCTTTCCTGATTCGAAAGGTTTATTCAACATTTAGCTGTACATGTATATCAAAGTAGGGTCTTATAGATTAAGTATTAATATATTCTGAGAACAGAAAATGTCTGTACGACATTAATGACCCCACTGCCATGTGAAAATTGCATAAAATTTGACCAAAAACCATGAAAAAATGAAGTGTTTGATTTGAATCAGTTGACGTTTTTATTTATATAGCAAGTGTGACCTTGACCTTGACACAAAATTGTCTGATGATACTCATACTTGACCTTTGTATATATAAGTCATAGAATAAAGTTGCTAATTAAGTGTTTAGGTTAAATCAGGACAGGACATGCCAGGACGGGGACATGGGCAACACTATATGCCAATCCTGCATCTTCTAAAGGAGGCAAAAATTTAGTATCATGTTTGGCAAGAAGATCTTGTATTAGACTCACCAACAAGGAATGGCTGTTTCATTGTCTCCATCAGACTTTTCAGATCATGTTCTACATAGTCCATGACTAAGTATATTTTGTCAATATTGCTGCCAACTGCAATCTCCTGCAAACACAAAATGCCACATTAAAAATACATATATTCTAATTTATAAAAAATTCTGCAGCAGAATTCTCTGTGACTGCATTCTATATTTATCTATCAGTAAGCCAGTGTCTGGAATTAACCCCATCCAAATTTATTGCAGTGTGGAAACACATACTATTTCATTGCATTCAAAAAAGCATGAATTCTTTGAGTTCAAAGTTTATTTATTTTTTTACACATGTAGTCCCTTGGCTTTTAGAAGAATGATGATATATTTTCAGAAATAAAATAAGCAGTGCAAATTTTTTTTGCATTTTACTCCGTTAAGCATACAAACTACATTAGGTTGTTGATGACAGCTACCCTACAGACGTAACATGTCAACAACTCTCTCCAATAAATCGGATTATGAATGAATCTCCATGTTGTGATCACCATTTTTACACACACATTACCCGGATTTCTGGTGAGACCTCGTGTATACATATGTATCGTGAGACCTCGTGTATACATGTGTATCGTGAGACCTCGTGTATACACATGTATCGTGAGACCTCGTGTATACAGATGTATCGTGAGACATCGTGTATACATATGTATCGTGAGACCTCGTGTATACATATGTATCATGAGACCTCGTGTACACATATGTATCGTGAGACCTCGTGTATACATATGTATCGTGAGACCTCGTGTACACATATGTATCGTGAGACCTCGTGTATACATATGTATCGTGAGACCTTGTGTATACATATGTATCGTGAGACCTCGTGTACACATGTATCGTGAGACATCGTGTATACATATGTATCGTGAGACCTCGTGTATACATGTGTATCGTGAGACCTCGTGTATACATATGTATCGTGAGACCTCGTGTATACATATGTATCGTGAGACCTCGTGTATACACATGTATTGTGAGACCTCGTGTATACATATGTATCGTGAGACCTTGTGTATACATATGTATCATGAGACCTCGTGTATACACATGTATCGTGAGACCTCGTGTATACATGTGTATCGTGAGACCTCGTGTATACACCTGTATTTTGAGACCTCGTGTATACATATATATCGCGAGACCTCATGTATACATATGTATCGTGAGATCTCGTGTATACATGTGTATCGCGAGACCTCATGTATACACATGTATTGTGAGACCTCGTGTATACATATGTATCGCGAGACCTCGTGTATACATATGTATCGTGAGACCACGTGAATACATGTGTATCGTGAGACCTCGTGTATACATGTGTATCGTGAGACCTCGTGTATACATATGTATCGTGAGACCACGTGAATACATATGTATCGTGAGACCTCGTGTATACATATGTATCGTGAGACCTCGTGTATACATATGTATCGTGAGACCTCGTGTATACATATGTATCGTGAGACCTCGTGTATACATATGTATCGTGAGACCTCGTGTATACATATGTATCGTGAGACTTCGTGTATACATATGTATCGTGAGACCTCGTGTATACATATGTATCGTGAGACCTCGTGTGTACATATGTATCGTGAGACCTCGTGTGTACATATGTATGGTGAGACCTCGTGTGTACATATGTATCGTGAGACCTCGTGTATTCATATGTATGGTGAGACCTCGTGTATACATATGTATCCATGACAGATTCGTCTGGATTGCTACATCTCTCTACCTTCTGGGACATCGTGTTTCCACAAGGTTGTGTCCCCTGTATTGATACTACTTAAGAGTTCACACTTTATGTATCTTTGCCATGGCTTTATCACAGGATAAATTTATACAAAAAGAAATCATTTTTGGTGTCATATCTTTTTACCGACAGTAACTATTTACCCTGACAGTAACAATATTCATGTGTTGAGCCTTTAGGAGAGTGTTGATCTCACGCAGACTAGTGATAGGGAAACCCTCTTTCTCTTTTTCCATCTTAAGTCGCTTCAACGCCACAATTTCATCTGCAACATAAAGTCAATATATTACTACCGCAGTAATATATATCTTCAGCATAATACACAGTTTTTAACTACAGTACTTTTTCACAGTCTTATTCTATCTTTGAATCAATTTTAGCAACCTGTTCATATTACGGTCAAACCTGCTCTAACGACCCCCTGTATATAACGACTGCCTGTCTATAACGACCGGTTTTAAGATTCCCCGTGAGATTTTACTATATAACGACCCTCCGTATAGCGACCGGTGATTTCAGAACGGCTGTCGCTAATTTGTTTTCTATAGCGACCGATTTCTGTCAGCCATCTTCTGCTCTCGGCAGTCATCCCACGTAAAATCCCCGGAAAATTCAGACACATCGGCCCTGGCTTGATTATACAAACAAAGGACCACCACAACCCTGGCCTGAGTATATAAACAAAAGACCCCTACCACCTGTTAGCCTATAATTACTGTAGCTGCCCTGGCCTGGGGCGCAGTAAGAGAGGAGTCGGGCCACCATGCGTGTCGGTATTACATTACAACTGTGAACAGGTGGCTTCATTTGACACGGTCAGTTAATTTTGTGATTACAACTAGGATACATCACTTCAATAAGAAACACTAGTAATATCTGTCAACAAGATTTACTCACATGAAAGCCAATAATGCCTTTCTTAATCGTAGCTGTCGGTACTAGCGTTTGTACTGCCGCCATCTTTAATTAGTCAATACTAATAAAAAGTCGTAAACTGACACAAATATCCCGATTTCAATTTGGGTCAGATTTTTTTGATTTTTTTTTTTTAAAGTAAGACTATAAGACAAAATAATTAGTAGTAACACAAATATAATTAATTGATTAATTATTGTGTATTCTTTTTTCTTTTTTGATGAAAGAAAGGGAGATAATTTGATAGATACATATAGCATTATTTCAGAACAAAATATTTTTTTTAAATATCCATAAGACCATTTGGAGTTATATTTTGTGTTTGGGTCCAAAAAATCATTAAATATTAAACCCTTCAGATTTATAAAGTTTATGCATTTATTTAACTTCTGACTGGTCTTCTGAATGCCCTGTTCAATGACAATTTATTAATGGCAGTTTTAAGTAAATTGGTTGGTGCAATAATTTTGACCTGTCTATAAAGGCAACCTGTCTATAGTGACCGTTTTTCTGCCTCCCCTTGGGCGGTCGATATAGACAGGTTTGACTGTACCTGGATATAAGTTAACAACCAAGACTTTTTTTGTCTCTTTGGAAATCTTTTAAAACTTTTTTCTTGAAATTGGAAATAAATAATCACAATTTATAAAGGGGATTTGGTAATACTTCAACCTGCTATTTAAACTCCAACACATGAAAAAAGAAAAAAAAAAAAAAGGAAAAAAAAAGTGTTTACTTTGCTACATCTATGATTTTATTTTTTTTTATTTCGTATTGCTGCAATAAATCTATTGTGAAATATTAAAAAAGAAAAATAATTTCATTCATTCCATATAAAAGGGTTACACTTTAAAACTAGATCCACCATATACTTTTTATCATATTCATGAAGAAAATTATACCTTTGGAAACAAGTTAAATTTATAGAGTATTTCAAACAAACTACTTTTACATCTTTTAATCAGATCGAGACAACATTGTAGTTAACAATTTAAATACCTGTCTTTTTGTCCCTTGCCCTATACACAACACCATAAGTTCCTTCTCCGATGCGATTAAGACAGTGGAACTCTTCAACATTACGACAGCCCTGGATTGCGGGGAGGTATGGTGGGAGGTCCGGTGCCAGCTCCACGGGAGACTGTGGGGGCGTGTCTTTAGGTACATTCGTTCATCCTGGTGCTGTTCCGACACATGCACGGAGGATGCAGCGCTCTCGGGGTCCGACTCTTCATCTTCCTCATCATCATCAAATATTGACCTTAAATTATCTACAACAGATTCAAATGGGATAAACAGAGATTATCAATATGTCACAATCTAAATGCCTTGACCTGTCCATCAAGTCAGTGGCTAATCTTCTCACCAGCCTCACAATAGAGTAATTTTTGTTTTCTTTTAAGAGTTTTCATCCACTTTCACTTATCTGGTTCCGACTGTTTCAACTTTTTATGCGAAAGCACCCCAGGTGATCATTTACAGTTATTGCAATATCAACAGGACAGTTTTCGTTTATTGTGGCCCAAATAATTAGTTTAGAGAAGTTTGTTTATGAAATAAGCATGGACTTTGTGAATTTTTGTTTTTTCCAGACAAAGACTTTCAAGGCCTACATTAATACCTGCAGGTCCGTCGAGATGTATTTCTGAAATATTACATAATATACCTATTACATAATACCTGAAGGTCCGTCGAGATGTATTTCTGAAATATTACATAATATACCTATTACATAATACCTGCAGGTCCGTCAAGATGTATTCTAAAATATTACATAATATACCTATTACATAATACCTGAAGGTCCGTCGAGATGTATTTCTGAAATATTACATAATATACCTATTACATAATACCTGCAGGTCCGTCAAGATGTATTTCTGAAATATTACATAATATACCTATTACATAATACCTGCAGGTCTGTCGAGATGTATTTCTGAAATATTACATAATATACCTATTACATAATACCTGAAGGTCCGTCGAGATGTATTCCTGAAATATTACATAATACCTGCAGTCTGTCAAGATATATACCAGACATATTACATTTAAAAACAGAAGAATCGATTTGTCCGCATAAATGAACAAGCCCCAGTTAAATAAGTCAAGGGACATAACTCTCCCACCTTTCATGGGATCCTGATGATGGGAGTCGTCTTCCATGTCACTGTGTTTTTGGTGGCTGTCCTCGCTACCAATGTTGGAGTTACTGCCACTTCCTGACAGAAAATTCATTGATACTCAGTTAAATCAGAGGGTTTTTCGAGTTACATAAGAATTTTTTATTTTCATTAAAATAAAATTACGATAAAAAACAAAAATACTGAAAATGATCTGGGCCCAGTTGTTCAAAAAACAATTAGGCTAACCACAGTTAACAACAATTTTAAAATCCTGATAAAACAATTTCTGGTAAAACCAACTTGACAAAATTTAACGAAACTATACAACACTCATCAGTCTTTGCCTACCTGCCTATTTAAAGTGTATGCACACTCCGGTTTTGATGTAAAGGAGAGATCAGAGTTTCATAAATCAAGTGATAAACTTACATATTCAACATTCATCATTTATAATTTCCAGAAAAAATTGTGTAACACAATCAACTGACTATGAACTAGATAATTATTCAATTCCACAATTACTTATCATAGCTAAAAACATTCAAACATCTACCTGAATCAGAATCAGATTCACTGTCCTCTTCCTTGACAGATACGTCTGAGTCGCCACTGTGGGCGTCACTGCCTTCAGCAAGCCCCTCGTGGGAGGATGTGACATGGTCCTCTTCCTCCTCTTCATCCTCATCCATATCCTCCACCTCATGTGGATATTCCTCCTCAGGTGTGTGTGGACCACGGGGCCTTGACCGCTCTAAATATAAATCACAGTACTTTCACATCTTAACTGGGAACTTTATAGTACAAAATCATGCATTTATTCAAAGTCAATTTTCAAAGAAATATTGTTAATTTCATGGATGTAGCACAATAGACAGAAAACAAGCATTACACGTAAGTGGAGGAGTCACCTGCTCAGAAAATTGGGTGATTACAAGAATTATTGCATGGAAACAGATTTTATATTTATAGTAAGTACTCTTGACATTTGGACCAGTAAAAAAATTATCATGTGTACACTTGTGGTACGAGAAAACTACATGAAGTTTGAATTCGATTGGTCAAAGAGAACTTGAGTTATCACACGGAAGCAAATTTCTATTTTTCATAACCTTGACCTTTGACTTTCGGACCTGAGAAACAATCTCAAGCAAGCACTTGTGGTAAGGAAGATCTGCATGAAGTTTGAGTTTGACAGGTAATGCATTACACGTTTGTGTACTACATGTACTTACAATTCAATAGAACCTTTTTATTTCATTAAAATCATTAATTCAAGTCTAAATCAGTAAATGTCACCATTCAAATCTACCTGGCTCTGGGGACTTCATACGATGACGAGATTTTTTATCTCTGTGTGGATCACTGGTAAATTGGCGTTCTCGACTTCGACTCCGTACCCTCGACTGTTTTAATGCTTTTTTACCCTTCTCCCTTTCACGTCTGTATAGAGCTACAAAAAAACATTTCAAAACCACTTCATTACACTGAGAAATGACCATTTGCCTTCTGAAGTGTCTTTGTTTTTGTTTTCATACATGCATACTGTTTTTTTTTTGTTTTTGTTTATTCATAATCACTTATATTTTTGAGCATGAAAGTGTGTGAAAATCTAATGTAAAGAATGTTTATAATATTTTCGTAATTGTACAGAGCATATGTATGAAATGTGACATATCTTGTCAAAAATGTGAAAAATTTTACTTGTGTAAATATACAGAACATGTATCAAGGACTTCAGATGTATATAAGTTTTCAAATGTACACGTATAATATTCAAGATTTCAAAGAAAATTTCCTCAGATATTAAATATGTACCCTCTGCTCTTGCTTTTTCTCGTTCCTCCTCCTCTCTTCGTTTTCGTCTTTCTAATTCTTTACGCTCCCTTGTTTCTCTTATTCTGTCTCTTTCCTTTTCTCTCTCCAATCTTTCCAACCTTTCTCTGAAAGATTAAATACAAATACTGCAATGATACAAGTGGTGCAGATGGCCTGTATAACTCACCAGGATAGAGGTTTTTATAGCAATATAGCCCACCATTAAGGTCAAAAGAAATGTAAAAAAATCTTGATAGGATGGTGCAATATATGGCCCAATAATTCAAAAACTGTATAATTTTTCAGATTTCAAAAGAGTTTTAAAAACATACTACTCTGAACCATGTCACTAATTCAAATGGATTACTCGGCCACCGCGGCCCCTATGACCTTTTATATTCAAAAATGAACAAAGGTCATGAATTATTGACCAATCAGACTCTCTCTCTTTTTCGACTGCATTGAGAACATTTAAACCAGTAGAGTGCATTAAAAGGAACTATACATAGTAATCCCCCTATACATCAGGGCTTCCAGTTGACCCTTGACTTTTAGCAATTTCAGAAGTCAAATCACTATTTCTGAGAAATCTGAGGGATCAAAACATATGTCAAATAGACATGTCCCTTCAAACCCAGGAGTCACACTTAAATTTGGAGAGTCAAAAACATACTCTCATTGGTCTACTGGATGCCCTGCGCATGAAATTGATTCCAGACAGAAAAAGGTTGAAACTGAAAACACTCACCTCTCTATACGAGATTTTTGCCTCTTCTCTTCCTCCTTGACTCGACACTCTCGTTCCTTCTCTTTAGATTCGCGATAACTATCCCTTGTATCTCTGACCTCTCGCTCCCTCATTTCCTGTTTTCTGGATCTCTGTGGCTCACGGCTGTAACCATGGCCACTACGTGAGGATCCTGTAACAACCATATATTGTTTTCATGTTCTTTGGTAGTACAATATATTAAAACAATGACTTAACAGAAAATCCAGATGTTGATTTCCTCGAAGCTTGATATTTTCATTGGTCAGTTCATGATCATTTGAAAGGAGAAACTGCCACCAAAGAATTTCTTCTTTGAACAAAACAAAAAACAAAAAAACAAAAACAAAAAAAAAACCACCCCCTTCATTTTTTATACAGCTTATACTTATCACTCTTGGCCCTGATGGCGTGTTGTTGTGGGAGGAAAGAGAACAAAGTGTCCTGAGAAAATCCACATGGCCTTGCAGGTGAATGACACCCCATACATTTTTATGTCTGATCAGGTACACCTTGAACACGGGTTGTTTAGGTGATAGGCACAGGGACACGTTGGTAACACGGGTTGATTAGGTGATAGGCACAGGGACACATTGGTAGCACACTTGCCTTTCACCTAGGCAGCCATGGTTCGATTCCCTGACTGGATGTGAAAAGGTATGGGGTCACCAGCCTGACCAAGCAGGTTTTCTCCAGGTACTCAAGTTTCAACAGTTTGACCCCTTGTATGCTTCAATCTTAGCCAACATGAGGGATCAATATAAGTTGGTATTAACTTGTTTCGCAATTGATGTAAAATAAATATAATTTTATAATGTTATAAAAAAATTGTCGCAAGGACATCATAGATGTAACACTGTCATTAACCAAATGTATACATGCGGAATATGGCAATACTGGTAAAAGAGGTATCCCTTACTCAAATGTAAAAGTAAGCAAAATTGAAAATGTATAAATACAAAAAAAGGTCAGATTAAGTTAGCTTCCTGTACATGCCGTTATTAAATATTGCACTGTACTTATGCAATTTTTCCTGAGGTAGTTACTTGTATGTGAGAAAAAAATCAGCCCATTGCCCTAAATGGGATTGGTACAAATTAAATATATCCCGAATTGAAAAAACGACATGACACCGACCAGAAATAAAAACAATCACTCACTATCTTTTTCTCTTGGCTGTCTATCACTCTTATTTTGTGCCTGAGAGTGTCTTTCCTTGTCGCGACGACGATCGTCTTTATGTTTGTGTTTCCGCTCCTTTCGCCCGGCCTGTACCTGGGGTGGTTTGATGTCTAGGCCATCCTCATCATCAATTCTAAATTAACAAAATGTTTCTACTGGTCAGACTCAGTGTTGTGAAAAATATTCTGGACAAGATATATCTTTATTATCTGGAAATTCTAACATTTTATATGCCATTCTTAAAGAGTTCCATAACAATATCATTGACCATGAAAATCTAAAAGTGTGATAAACTATATCTACATGTACTTTAAGTACAAACAGGGAAAATTCCCCATCATCCAAGAGAAAAAAGTTCTCTCAAGAACCAACTTTGAAATGTCATATAATTTGTACAGCTGTATGCTGCGCCCAGAAAAAAACTATGCAGGGCTTTTTCTCATTGGTTTGGAATGGGGCCTGTTTGCCTCATTTTGGGAATAGCCAGTGAATTGGAAAGATTTTTTTCATGAGTAAACTTTAAATTTGGGGAAATTGGCTTAAATATGAAAATATTTCAATTGGGAATGTGGCCCGTTATGGCTTCCGTACTAGCTACTCTTTAAGATGTGTCTATATACAGTAAAGGGGCTGTGATAGCTTGGTTGGTTAGAGCACCGACCACATAACATCAGGAGAAGATCTGATGTGTGTGGTTTAATGCTCCCTAACCGTGTTCAGGGCTTTATCACCCATCTATTTGGGTCCGTTAAACGGACCCATTCCCAATGACAAAAAAGTGTAATTTTTCCCAATTTTCTACTTGAAAATTCCCAATTCACATGTATGAAAAAATAAATTATGTTGAAACAAAAAAATCTTTCTGATTACGGCGTTGACCAGTCGGGGAAAATAAATATGATGAGTGGAACTACTGTAGTCTAATCTGAAGCATGTGTCACTTGGAACCCCTCGTTCCAAATTCATAGTCATTTTGACGTTTTATTTAATGCAATCTCGGCAACAGGTGTTTGATGGATCGCGAGTTTCATCGCACCATGTCTCACAACAGCAAGTATTACGCTAAAAAAAAAAAGAAAATCTGACGAAAAGGACAATAAAAAAATAAGTTGTTTCATTAAAAAACAAACAATGAACGAAACAGTGGAAAGACAAGCAACTGATGACGCGACTGAAGACCAAACACAGCAAATACCGGTAACCACAGATCCAGCAGTAAAAAAACGAGCAACCGATAATTAATACGACTGAAGAACATAAGAAGGACAGACAAATATTGCTCTAATGATTAATGTCACAATTGGTTGACATGTACTTCCTGTGTTCTGTCTGAATAATCAATCTATCAGAACAAGCAACTAAAGGAATTTATAACTTTCTGTACAATACATGTTGTAATTGTTCCACATTTGGCCAAGGATATACTTAATGGTGGCCAGTTGTCACTTGATAATTGATTTCCAATCTATTCATAGAATAATATTTTAATAATCATAGACAATGTTGGTAAGTTAGGTTGATTTTTTGTTTAAAATATTAAATAAAATAATCAATATGTAAAAGTTGAACTTTTTTTCTGATTAAAGCAAGTTTCAAAGTATTATGTAAACCACCCTCCTACTTCAAATATCTACCCCGAAAATAGTTGGAGCAGAATGATCTTCTCTTTAAATAAAAAATGTTATATTAAAGAGTTATATGATACATATACATTACTTATAAACCCTAGCTACCATATTATATATATATGCAGACAAGAAAGGATGTGTTTAGTTGATACAATGGCATTTGTCCAAAATTCCCAAAACAGCTGTTTGTCGATCAATTTTTCCCAAAAGCCCCTGATAAAGCCCTGGTGTTGGGTTACTTTGTGTTTCTTGGAAAGTTGCGTACTAGCTTTAGGCAGGTCTGAGCTGTCATGGTTGTGTCCTTTGACAAGACACTTTACCCTTATTGTTCTGGATGGCATGCAACAGGCCTCCTGTAGGTTATTCAGTGAGGTAGTCACCAACTACTACAAGGAGACCCCATGGTCATCTCCAAATAGCCCTGGCTGGGCCACTTTGTAATCTTATAATTGAGACTATTCAAAACCTCCGCAACATCTAGGCTGATAGATCAGTATTGAAGACAGAAAAAAATGTAGAAATCTAATTTGTATTCATAACAAGAATCCCATTAGAGCAGTGGTGTTGAAATTAAATCAGGACATGTTTTCAGAATGATGGTGACACAAAATTATTTTATGATCATCGGAGCCATGTTTATGTTGATCCTCATAATATAACACAGGACTTATAAAATTTAACCTACTTGTCTTTGCTTGTGTGTACAACATCTTCATCTTCGTCTTTATCATCATCTATAGCTTCCCTTGATTGTGGAGATAGCGAAAGCTGACTATCAGTGTCATCGTCCTGTTCTCTGTAGTCAGGGCTGGGGGCCAGTTCATCCTTCTCATAGGGGCTACTGTCTTCCTCAGCGTCTGACATAGCCCTAGATAAACGTTAAAAGTTGATGCTTATATCAGTAAACTTCTGAAAATACAAAAGTTTTATAGGCCTACCGTATGTATTTATTTATAGAATTTTTCATGGTGTAAGTTTAACAAAAAAAAAGCATTGATTAGTCAAACAGTTTTGCTGAGATGATCACCGTATACTCTTTAGTCCGAATTTTCTGACGATCTTACTACACCACAATGCAGTTTTGAGACATAACTTCTGATTAACACGTTTAATTCCCCGGTCGGGCAATAATACGATCCATCAGCACCCTGATAAAAAAGTTATCATGTTGTAAAGGTATAAACAAATCTACACAACAGACAACAACGTGTTCTGCTTACCTTTTTACAATACCTCAAAACTCAAAACACGACAAAGCGTATTTTGTAATATACACAGAAGAGCGAGTGCCAAGGGAGACAACCTATGACGTTATTGCCTCCGGTACATCCAATGCGCCATGCAGGCCTCAGACCATAATTAATTTCCCTCTTTGTTCTACCAAAGAAAAATCGAAATTAAAATATTTCAGAAGTTTGCAAAAAATCTGGTTTTCACATCACGTGTAAAACTATTCAAGTTGAACATACAGTGAGCTGGTAAGTACCCCATGACCGGCATTTAACAAAGATATTTATATTAATGTGTAACCACCCTACTTTACTGTCGGAAAATCTGGAAAACCACAAAATATTACTACTCAAGCCTAATAACTCCCCAGTGTCCTGCCTCACAAACAAACATGGAAATGGTGTCAAAACAAAATTTTGCCACTAGATTAAATATTGCACTATAAATCTATGCTAAAATTATGTCCATATCTTACCGCTAAGTCGGAAAAAAATATTTAGCAACAGTCCTGAAATTTCAATATGTACTACATTCGACAACGACTGTGGTCTGAGGCCAAGTGGGTCTGTCTCAACGGTATAGGATCAGAGACCTATATACCACAGGTGCTTGCATAGAAAATATTACTTTAATTTTTTTTTGACATGACGGTGGTATGTGTAATCAGTTAACCTGAAGGTTGGCAACTACGCCACGAGCGAAACGGCACCCCATCTCACTTCAACCGGCTAAAAAACACATTTATTCAAACTGATCATGACACGACGCACACTATATATGCGACCGTCATCAGAAAACATTCATCTTTAACCTACCGTGCCACTCAATACGAATTGTTACATCCAAAACACAATAATCCGTGAAAACATCGCCAAATTCCTCGCTCAGAACGCCATTTCTCAAACTGCTCCCCGAGCCTGTCCAGATTCTTCATTTACATACGGGGTTCAAAGGTCATGCGATTATATAATCGACTGTCACCAGGTGCACTTTTTGGGGTCATCTCGGCATACTTTATTTTACAGGTGCATGCACAGGACGTCGTTTGCGATATTACGGACTAATAAGATAGCATGTTTTAATGCCATGCAGTGATGAGATCGTCCTTTCCTTTTTTTTCAACTGCATCATTTCGGTAGTTGCTGAACTTCGTTTTCAATCAAAAAGATTGCATATAACGGTGCTCAATAACTTGTTCAAGACAGGGCCGGGACATTATACGTATACCATGAACAAGCAGTATCAGTTGAAATTTTTCGATGTTAAAATTTGGATGGGGTAATAGCTGATAGTTGTTTGATATTTTGATTTTTTATTGTACATGTACTTGCCATCTATTTAGGGCTATGCCAATCTTCAATTCTTAAAAACATGAATAGTTAAAAATGTATACCACACACAATATCGATAAGAATAAGAGGTTGTTCTGGGAATTCTGGCGTTAGCCCTAAAATAATATAAAAGTCTGGCGTTGACACAAAATAACCACTACTTCCCCCTCAAGTATTCTCTTTTCTTTCTCATTTTAATTCAGTTTCATAATTCTGTATAAGCACTTCAGCCAGTTTGATTATTATTAGTGTAGCGTTTGATGCTTACACACTCAATTAATAAGGTAATTCATCAATAACTTACATTTTATATATGTGAGCGATGCAAGGTGGAATAAATGGATAATTACAAAGAATGCATTTTACTATGTGTTTAACTCTTTGACATTGTCACTGGCGGATTTAAAGCCCCCCCCCCCTAAAATTGTCAAAGTAAGGGTATCTTAAAAAACGAATTCCCGTATCAATCAGCGAAATAGCAATATCAAATCATTAAAAACATCTCTCATATACTTGTTTTTATAAAACACACCAGGTATGAATCTATCGTGAAATACACCAGAATGCAGGATTTTGCATTAACCTGCTATTTTTAAGGGGGGAGGACCGGCGGACCCCCCCCCCCCCCCCCCCCCCCCCTTTTAATTTCGCACGTCCCCTATTTGAAAATCCTATGTCCGCCCCTGATTCTACCAGATCCCCTAGGTCAGTCTACTGGATCCCCTAGGTCAGTCTACCAGATCCCCTAGGTCAGTCTACTGGATCCCCAAGGTCAGTCTACTGGATCCCCTAGGTCAGTCTACCAGATCCCCTAGGTCAGTCTACTGGATCCCCTAGGTCAGTCTACTGGATCCCCTAGGTCAGTCTACCAGATCCCCTAGGTCAGTCTACCAGATCCCCTAGGTCAGTCTACTGGATCCCCAAGGTCAGTCTACTGGATCCCCTAGGTTAGTCTACCGGATCACCTAGGTCAGTCTACTGGATCCCCTAGGTCAGTCTACTGGATCCCCTAGGTCAGTCTACTGGATCCCCTAGGTCAGTCTACCAGATCCCCTAGGTCAGTCTACTGGATCCCCAAGGTCAGTCTACTGGATCCCCTAGGTCAGTCTACCAGATCCCCTAGGTCAGTCTACTGGATCCCCTAGGTCAGTCTACTGGATCCCCTAGGTCAGTCTACCAGATCCCCTAGGTCAGTCTACTGGATCCCCAAGGTCAGTCTACTGGATCCCCTAGGTTAGTCTACCGGATCCCCTAGGTCAGTCTACTGGATCCCCTAGGTCAGTCTACTGGATCCCCTAGGTCAGTCTACCAGATCCCCTAGGTCAGTCTACTGGATCCCCTAGGTCAGTCTACTGGATCCCCTAGGTCAGTCTACCAGATCCCCTAGGTCAGTCTACTGGATCCCCAAGGTCAGTCTACTGGATCCCCTAGGTTAGTCTACCGGATCCCCTAGGTCAGTCTACTGGATCCCCTAGGTCAGTCTACTGGATCCCCTAGGTCAGTCTACTGGATCCCCTAGGTCAGTCTACCAGATCCCCTAGGTCAGTCTACTGGATCCCCAAGGTCAGTCTACTGGATCCCATAGGTCAGTCTACCGGATCCCCTAGGTCAGTCTACTGGATCCCCTAGGTCAGTCTACTGGATCCCCTAGGTCAGTCTACTGGATCCCCTAGGTCAGTATACCGGATCCCCTAGGTTAGTCTACCGGATCCCCTAGGTCTGTCTACCAGATCCCCTAGGTCAGGCTACCGGATCCCCTAGGTCTGTCTACCGGATCCCTAAGGTCAGTCTACCAGATCCCCTAGGCCAGTCTACCAGATCCCCGAGGTCAGTCTCCTGGATCCCCTAGGTCTGTCTACCAGATCCCATAGGTCAGTCTACCAGATCCCCTAGATCAGTCTACCGGATCCCCTAGGTCTGTCTACTGGATCCTCTAGGTCAGTCTACTGGATCCCCTAGGTCAGTCTACCGGATCCCCTAGGTCAGTCTACCGGATCCCCTAGGTCAGTCTACCGGATCCCCTAGGTCAGTCTACCAGATCCCCTAGGTCAGTCTACTGGATCCCCTAGGTCAGTCTACTGGATCCCCTAGGTCTGTCTACCAGATCCCATAGGTCAGTCTACCAGATCCCCTAGGTCAGTCTACCGGATCCCCTAGGTCAGTATACCGGATCCCCTAGGTCTGTCTACCGGATCCCCTAGGTCAGTCTACCGGATCCCCTAGGTCAGTCTACCAGATCCCCTAGGTCAGTCTACTGGATCCCCTAGGTCAGTCTACCAGATCCCCTAGGTCAGTCTACTGGATCCCCAAGGTCAGTCTACTGGATCCCCTAGGTTAGTCTACCGGATCCCCTAGGTCAGTCTACCGGATCCCCTAGGTCAGTCTACTGGATCCCCTAGGTCAGTCTACTGGATCCCCTAGGTCAGTCTACCAGATCCCCTAGGTCAGTCTACTGGATCCCCAAGGTCAGTCTACTGGATCCCCTAGGTCAGTCTACCGGATCCCCTAGGTCAGTCTACTGGATCCCCTAGGTCAGTCTACTGGATCCCCTAGGTCAGTCTACTGGATCCCCTAGGTCAGTCTACCAGATCCCCTAGGTCAGTCTACTGGATCCCCAAGGTCAGTCTACTGGATCCCATAGGTCAGTCTACCGGATCCCCTAGGTCAGTCTACTGGATCCCCTAGGTCAGTCTACTGGATCCCCTAGGTCAGTATACCGGATCCCCTAGGTTAGTCTACCGGATCCCCTAGGTCTGTCTACCAGATCCCCTAGGTCAGGCTACCGGATCCCCTAGGTCTGTCTACCGGATCCCTAAGGTCAGTCTACCAGATCCCCTAGGCCAGTCTACCAGATCCCCGAGGTCAGTCTCCTGGATCCCCTAGGTCTGTCTACCAGATCCCATAGGTCAGTCTACCAGATCCCCTAGATCAGTCTACCGGATCCCCTAGGTCTGTCTACTGGATCCTCTAGGTCAGTCTACTGGATCCCCTAGGTCAGTCTACTGGATCCCCAAGGTCAGTCTACCGGATCCCCTAGGTCAGTCTACCGGATCCCCTAGGTCTGTCTACCGGATCCCCTAGGCCTGTCTACCAGATCCCATAGGTCAGTCTACCAGATCCCCTAGATCAGTCTACCGGATCCCCTAGGTCTGTCTACTGGATCCTCTAGGTCAGTCTACTGGATCCCCTAGGTCAGTCTACTGGATCCCCAAGGTCAGTCTACCGGATCCCCTAGGTCAGTCTACCGGATCCCCTAGGTCTGTCTACCGGATCCCCTAGGCCTGTCTACCGGATCCCCTAGGTCAGTCTACCAGATCCCCTAGATCAGTCTACTGGATCCCCTAGGTCAGTCTACTGGATCCCCTAGGTCTAGTCTACCAGATCCCCTAGGTCAGTCTACCAGATCCCCTAGGTCAGTCTACCAGATCCCCTAGGTCAGTCTACCGGATCCCCTAGGTCTGTCTACCGGATCCCCTAGGTCAGTCTACCAGATCCCCTAGGTCAGTCTACTGGATCCCCAAGGTCAGTCTACTGGATCCCCTAGGTCAGTCTACCGGATCCCCTAGGTCAGTCTACCGGATCCCCTAGGTCAGTCTACTGGATCCCCTAGGTCAGTCTACTGGATCCCCTAGGTCAGTCTACCAGATCCCCTAGGTCAGTCTACTGGATCCCCTAGGTCAGTCTACTGGATCCCCTAGGTCAGTCTACCGTATCCCCTAGGTCAGTCTACTGGATCCCCTAGGTCAGTCTACTGGATCCCCTAGGTCAGTCTACTGGATCCCCTAGGTCAGTCTACCGGATCCCCTAGGTCAGTCTACCGGATCCTTGGATAGTATTACTGTAACGTCCAGAAAATTCTACGACCCTGTACGTCTACAGATTCCCTGGTCAAGTCTACCAGATCCCTAGGTCAGTTACTGGATCCCTAAGGTCAGTCTACCATGGATCCCTAGGTCGTCTACAGATCCCCTAGGTATACCAGATTCCCTAGGTCAGCTCATCACTGAAGTTGTACGGATCCCTAGGTAGTCTACTGGATCCCCTAGAGTAGTCTACAGATCCCTGGTCAGTCTACGGATCCCTAGGCCTCAGTTCTGGATTCCCCTAGGTTCAGTCTACGGTCCCTAGGTAGTCTACCGGATCCCCTAGGTCAGTCTACTGGATCCCTAGGTCGTCTACGATCCCTAGGTCAGTCTACCAGATCCCCTAGGTCAGTCTACGGATCCCCTAGGTCAAGTCTACAGATCCCTAGGTCGTCTACCGGATCCCCTAGGTTTAGTCTCAGGATCCCCTAGGTCAGTCTACAGATCCCTAGGTCGTTACGGATCCCCTAGGTCAGTCTACCTAGATCCCCTAGGTCAGTCTACCGGATCCCCTAGGTCAGTCTACTGGATCCCCTAGGTCAGTCTACCAGGATCCCCTAGGTCAGTCTACTGGATCCCCTAGGTCAGTCTACTGGATCCCCTAGGTCAGTCTACCGGATCCCCTAGGTCAGTCTACTGGATCCCCTAGGTCAGTCTACTGGATCCCCTAGGTCAGTCTACCAGATCCCCTAGGTCAGTCTACTGGATCCCCTAGGTCAGTCTACTGGATCCCCTAGGTCAGTCTACCGGATCCCCTAGGTCAGTCTACTGGATCCCCTAGGTCAGTCTACTGGATCCCCTAGGTCAGTCTACCGGATCCCCTAGGTCGTCTACTCAGATCCCCTAGGTCAGTCTACTGGATCCCCATAGGGTCAGTCTACTGGATCCCCTAGGTCAGTCTACCAGATCCCCTAGGTCAGTCTACTGGATCCCCTAGGTCAGTCTACTGGATCCCCTAGGTCAGTCTACCGGATCCCCTAGGTTAGTGTACTGGATCCCCTAGGTCAGTCTACTGGATCCCCTCGGTCGGTCTAACAGATCCCCTAGGTCAGTCTACCAGATCCCCTAGGTCAGTCTACTGGATCCCCTCGGTCAGTCTACCAGATCCCCTAGGTCTGTCTACCGGATCCCCTCGGTCTGTCTACCAGATCCCCTAGGTCAGTCTACTGGATCCACTAAGTCTGTCTACCGGATCCCCTAGGTCAGTCTACTGGATCCCCTAGATTAGTCTAACAGATTCCCTAAGTCAGTCTACCAGATCCCCTAGGTCAGTCTACTGGATCCCCTAGGTCAGTCTACCGGATCCCCTAGGTTAGTGTACTGGATCCCCTAGGTCAGTCTACTGGATCCCCTAAGTCGGTCTAACGGATCCCCTAAGTCTGTCTTCCGGATCCCCTAGGTCAGTCTACTGGATCCCCTCGGTCGGTCAAACAGATCCCCTAGGTCAGTCTACCAGATCCCCTAGGTCAGTCCACTGGATCCCCTAGGTCAGTCTACTGGATCCCCTAAGTCTGTCTACCGGATCCCCTAGGTCAGTCTACTGGATCCCCTAGGTCAGTCTACCAGATCCCCTAAGTCTGTCTACCGGATCCCCTAGGTCAGTCTACCAGATCCCCTAGGTCAGTCTAACAGATCCCCTAGGTCAGTACTGGATCCCCTACGTCAGTCTAACAGATCCCCTAGGTCAGTCTACCAGATCCCCAAAATCTGTCTACTAGATCCCCTTGGTCAGTCTACTGGATCCCCTAGGTCAGTCTGCCGGATCCCCTAGGTCTGTCTACCGGATCCCCTAGGTCAGTCTACTGGATCCCCTAGGTCGGTCTAACAGATCCCCTAGGTCAGTCTATCAGATCCCCTAAGTCAGTCTACTGGATCCCTAGGTCAGTCTATCAGATCCCCTAGGTCAGTCTACTGGATCCCCTAGGTCAGTCTACTGGATCCCCTAGGTCAGTCTACCAGATCCCCTAGGTCAGTCTACTGGATCCCCTAGGTCAGTCTACCAGATCCCCTAGGTCAGTCTACTGGATCCCCTAGGTCAGTCTAACAGATCCCCTAGGTCAGTCTACTGGATCCCCTAGGTTAGTCTACCAGATCCCCTAGGTCAGTCTAATGGATCCCCTAGGTCAGTCTACCAGATCCCCTAGGTCAGTCTACCGGATCCCCTCGGTCAGTCTACCAGATCCCCTAGGTCAGTCTACTGGATCCCCTAAGTCTGTCTACCAGATCCCCTAGGTCAGTCTAATGGATCCCCTAGGTCAGTCTACCAGATCCCCTAGGTCAGTCTACCGGATCCCCTCGGTCTGTCTACCAGATCCCCTAGGTCAGTCTACTGGATCCCCTAAGTCTGTCTACCTGATCCCCTAGGTCAGTCTACTGGATCCCCTCGGTCAGTCTACCAGATCCCCTAAGTCTGTCTACCAGATCCCCTAGGTCAGTCTACTGGATCCCCTAAGTCGGTCTAACGGATCCCCTAAGTCTGTCTTCCGGATCCCCTAGGTCAGTCTACTGGATCCCCTCGGTCGGTCAAACAGATCCCATAGGTCAGTCTACCAGATCCCCTAGGTCAGTCCACTGGATCCCCTAGGTCAGTCTACTGGATCCCCTAAGTCTGTCTACCGGATCCCCTAGGTCAGTCTACTGGATCCCCTAGGTCAGTCTACCAGATCCCCTAAGTCTGTCTACCGGATCCCCTAGGTCAGTCTACCAGATCCCCTAGGTCAGTCTAACAGATCCCCTAGGTCAGTACTGGATCCCCTAGGTCAGTCTAACAGATCCCCTAGGTCAGTCTACCAGATCCCCAAAATCTGTCTACTAGATCCCCTTGGTCAGTCTACTGGATCCCCTAGGTCAGTCTGCCGGATCCCCTAGGTCAGTCTACCGGATCCCCTAGGTCAGTCTACTGGATCCCCTATGTCAGTCTACCGGATCCCCTAGGTCAGTCTACTGGATCCCCTAGGTCAGTCTACTGGATCCCCTAAGTCTGTCTACTGGATCCTCTAGGTCAGTCTAACAGATCCCCTAGGTCAGTCTATCAGATCCCCTAGGTTAGTCTATCAGATCCCTTAGGTCAGTCTATCAGATTCCCTAGGTCAGTCTACCGGATCCCCTAAGTCTGTCTACCGGATCCCTATGTTTATTCTATCAGATTCTGTAGGACTGTTCTTGGTTCCTGAGATCAGTCTGCCAGATTTCCTAGGTCAGTCTACATACATGCATGAATAATTTAGAGTTTTTATCTGTTTATTATGTTGCTGATAATGTGGTATTTACAAATATTCTCCTTTTAAATACATGTTACCTGTAAGTGCTATTGTGTTCATAACCCCACATTCATGGCAAACACCAGAAAAGCTAACAATATTATGTAAGGACTAATATCCGCTTTTAATTATTATTGATAAAGTAGTTCATACTGCCATATATACACAAAAAACTGAAGGAGAATTCTTTATTGTGATTGCTTTTGATGTTTTCCCCTTTCATTTGTTTCACTAGAGTGATCATCCAGTGCCAAAAAGAAGGAAGAAATTGCTACATGGATCAAAAAAGAAAGGATGTAAGGCCAAGATCATAATGAAAGAAGTTCTAATCTTTCCTGATTATAAGGTATATTATGATTAGTTTTAGTGTGATAGGATATATCAGTACCATTATCAGATTTAAATTTAATTCCTTTGTTGATATTTTTTCAATTTTCGGAATCATATTTTTCACATAAATTAAAATTATATGTTAGAATGGTATCCAAATATAAAAATAATTCTGCTCACATTTGCATGCTTATTACTCTGCCAATACCGTCAATAATTTAAGAAAAATGTGGAAAGTGTTTAAAAATGCTCATGTGAGCTTTTGCTATGGGGTATCGACCGGCGTGCGTCATGCGTCGTCCATTAACTTATTACTCTGCCAATACCATGTATACAATAATTTAAGAAAAAGGTGGAAAGTGTTGAAAAATGATTTTTTTTAGCTCACCTGAGCCGAAGGCTCACGTGAGCTTTTGCTATGGGGTATCGTCCGGCATGTGTTATGCGTCGTCCGTTAACTTATTTTAACCGAGAGTGTTGAAATTTGCATTGAATGATTAGTTAGAAGGTCCTGACTAGATATTTGTATTCATTAAGTGAAAATAAAATTCAAGATGGCTGCCATGATCGCCATCTTTGAAATTATGTTTTTCCTTATAACTCCAATATTATTTGCTTCGTAGTAAGAAGACTTTCTAGGAATGTTCTAGTGACATTTCTGAATAAGAGGTGTTGTTTCAAAAATTCATTGAATTTACAAGATGGCCACCACATCAATTATCGTCTGATGAGCTATGGAAAAGTACAGTCAAACCTGCCTTAGCGACCACCTGAATTAAACGACTTCCTTTCATATGCGACCGTATTTTTTCCTCCCAACGTTATTTACTATACTAGTGACCTGAATTAAGCGACTACCTGTCAGACGCGACTAACGACCGTCATTTCCGTTTCCCAAATGCTGAAAAGCGACTTTTTTCAGCGACTTTCCGAGTTTTAAAACGGAAGCAGAAGTCATAATCAAGAAGAAACCGGACGAACTTATCTGCTTTTAAAGATTAAAAAATACTTCAGAAATGCATGAAATGTCTTATTCTGTCTCAAAAAATGTACTGAATTGATTATATTTGCTCTGATAACACCCAAAAACGAACGAAACTGTATTTTACTTCTAAAGAATGAAAGAAGGAGATGGGATATGGCGAAAAAACGTCCTCGCCATTCAGACGATTTTCACGAAATTTTGATAGATAGAAATACAAACATTTGCTTGGGAAGTATGCAAAAAGAGTGAACAAACAGTCAACTTACTGTTTAACTGGAATTTATGTTCTTTTTGAGACATTAGGACAGATATTTGCAAGTTAAAAACGTCTCCATCGTTATGAAGGAAATGCAGTTACGTGACTAATAATCTGGACGGAAGTCCGGACCAGGAATTCAGGAATGCCAAAAAAAAAAAAAAAAGTTTTTTTTTTTTTTTTTGGAAATGTATCCGGCACTGGAAATAATCAAATTAGCCATTCAAACTCTTTGATTATTTTTTGTTTTTAAAAATATTTATTTTTTATTGTAACATGCTAAAATAATTTAAATATAATTATATATATATCAATGAAAATAAAAGAAACTTAATTAAATTTATAAAAACAGATACATGTATTGTACTTCATATGTAGAAATGGGGATATTTTTATATATTGTTCATTATTATAAGCATTTTATTTCATAAAGTGAATAGTGATTTTTCTTCTTTTTTTTTCTTTTTTTTTCTTTCTTTCGTTTTCCTCAAGAAGTCTCTTACAGATTTGATTATATACACAATCTTAATTGATGACTGAGGTAATTCCTTTTCATATATGTACTAATACTTGTAGCTGATAAATTTTACATATGTGGCAGAATAATTATGAACTTTACTTTTCGGGTCATTTTCTTTGAACCTGGATTAAGAGACCACCTGTCATATGTGACCTTTTTTAATGACTCCCTTGGAAGGTCACATATGACAGGTTTGACTGTACTTCATTTCTTTTTTGACACTACAATGTTTCTGCAGTATAAAGTCACATATTCATGTACAGCTGTTTCTCGACAATACAGTAGCTGTGAATTACATCAACAACATGGGCGGGAAAAATATAGATCTTACAACTCTTACACAAGAAATATGGCTGTGGTGCATTCGAAGAGATATATGGTTGTCGGCCTGTCACCTACCTGGTGTTAACAACACAGAAGCAGATAAACTCTCGCGCATGCTATCTGATGATATGGAGTGGCACCTTGATGAGTCTATTTTTCACAGCATCTGTGTACATTTTGACACCCCCGGCATTGACCTCTTTGCTTCGCGAGTAAATGCTCAAGTTGACACATATGTTTCATTTATTACCTGATCCAACAGCCGTCGCAGTTGATGCATTTACTATTTCATGGTCAAACTTTAATGTTTGTTATGCTTTTCCTCCCTTCAGCATTCTCAGCCGTGTTCTACAAACAATGGAGGAGGAACACACAACAGACCTGCTACTAATAGCACCTCTGTGGACGACACAACCATGGTTTCCAGCCCTGCTTCACTTGCTGGTGGACAAACCTGTTCTCCTACCCAACATACAACGGATCCTCCACCTAATCAACAAACCCAACAAGGAGCATCCTATCAAGAACCTTCGGCCGACTGCATGCAGATTATCTGGGATAGACTCGAGGAGAAGGGTATTTCAAAAGAGTCTGCGGACAGCATCATGGGAGCATGGAGAGATTCAACCAAAAGACAATATGGGGTCCATCTCCGCAGACGGCTGCTATTTTGTCGTGAACCACTTTGTTCATCTGTGAAAAATGTGATAGATTTTTTACAGACAATGTTTGATAGAAACCTTAGCTATAGTTCTATTAATACAGCTAAATCTTGCATTAGCTCACTGTTAGAGATAACTGGCTCTAATAACATCATGCAGGACAGTCTGATTCAAAGATTTATGAAAGGTGTGTTCCATAAAAGACCTACACTACCTCGATATTCCAACACCTGGGATGTTTCTGTAGTACTAGGATTATATACCTCGAAACTTAAACTCCTGTAAATACTATCTCTTTTCGTTTACTTTCATTCAAATTACTTATGTTACTGGCTATACTGTCAAGCCAACGCTGTCAGACAATTCATTTGTTCAATGTAAGTTACTTCTGAAGATGTGACAATTAGAGTGACTGATTTGATTAAACAGTCACGTCCAGGATATTACCTGGAACCTATCTGTTTGAAAGCTTTCAAACAGAACCATAAACTGTGCATTGTGCAGACTATGTCTGAATATCTGAACTGTACAAACAAAATATGTGTTGAAGGACAAACTCGGCTATTTTAGCTGTGAACTCGCCACACCATCCAGTTTGTAAGCAAACTTTATCAAATTGTATGAAAAATGTACTCATGCTAGCAGGTGTAGATGTGACAGTGTTTAAACCGCATAGCACAAGAAGTGCGACTGTATCAGCAGCAAAAACAGCACAGGTTCCCCTAACAGTCATCATGAAGAGTGCGGGCTGGTCGAATGCCCAAATGTTTCAAAAATTCTACAATAAAGAAATACAAACAGACACATCAACAAAATAACCTAGTAGTGTTGATGGTGGTATCTTGAATCGATACGCGAATAACAAGTGACTAGTGAGAGACAAATGTAGTTCTGTACTACTATCTGAACAAACATGTATGTGGTTGTAAATATGTTTTGAATATATAAAGCAGTAACAAAATATCTTGGAAATGATTGTTTTTATTTTGCTTTATTTAACAACACAAATATTCACCTCTAAAATCTCATTTGGACCCTAAGTAGGTTAAGTTCATGGAATTGGAACCTAAATGAGCTTTCTCTGAAAGCGAAATTTGAGATAAATTCCATGAACTTAACTTCTACTTAGGGTTCAATTGCCCAACCCTTGACCCTCCCAATTAATGCAAATGAATAGTTGTGTTGTACTCTGAAGACTGAATCACGTGACTCTGACGTCATCTCAATTGAACCCTAAGTAGAAGTTAAGTTCATGGAATTTATCTCAAATTTCGCTTTCAGAGAAAGCTCATTTAAGTTCCAATTAGATAAAGGGCAGCAGAGGTCTGGGAATGGCGCCCTTTCTCCAGAGCTGCCCAGTTACCATGGTAAATATCAGAAAACTTCTGATAATTTAAATCAAATTTGGAGAGAGTCTAAAGGTTACTAATTCATTAGTCATATACATATATATTATGTAGTGGTACTGTGCAAGTGGAAAACATGTCACATTGATACTTTATGTCTTTACATTGCTCTAAGCAGGAATAATGATAGGACAAAAGTCAACTGACATCTAGGATGAGGAAGGCATGCCGATAACAAATATTGCAAAATTAGGTCACTGTGACCTACAGTACTTTTCAATAATTACATTAGGGCAATGAAAATGGACATCTGGGATGAGAAAGGCATGCCGATAACAAATATTGCAAAATTATGTCACTGTGACCTACTTTTCAATAATTACATTAGGGCAATAGAAATGGACATCTAAGATGAGAAAGGCATGCCATAGCAAATATTGCAAAATTAGGTCACCGAGACCTACTTTTTCAATAATTATATTAGGGCAACAGAAATAGACATCTAGGATGAGAAGACATGCTGATAGCTAATATGTCAAAATTAGGTCACTGTGACCTTCTTTTTCAATAATTATATTAGGGCAACAGAAATGGACATCTAGGATAAATGCATGCCGATAACTGATATTGCAAAATTAGGTCACTTACCTACTTTTTCAATAATTATATTAGGGAATTACTTTGTCTAGATTACCTCAATAAGTTGACAATATTCTGTAATGTCATTACTTCTTCAACTTAATAGGTACATGTATATGTATATCGAAATATTGCAAACATGCCATTCAATATTTTGATGATGATGAAAATGATGAAAACAAAAACTTGATGAATTTTGTTGAAGCTTCCTGTTGATGATCAGCATTTTTTTGCCATCTCCAGAATCACATTCTCCAGAAATTTTAACCTTACATTCTTTGAGATAGACCCTTGGTAATATACTGCCCACCAGCCATGCAGCTATCAGCCTCTAGTTGGTTTGTAGGGCTATAAACACAGCAGGTGAGCGTTTAGGCCTATAGGCCTCTTGTTACAATTTCTTATCATATGTCTATTTTTTTTTTTTGCATGAAACAAAATTACTGAACTTTAGTGTACGATTCATTTTTACGTGACTTGTTTGTTTTGGTCATTTGTTGTCAAGAACCATTTATTTTCGATTCACAAGGTACACAAAGATACAGAAAAGGTGAAAAGATGTGTCGGCGAGAGATTGCGTGATGACCTTGGGGATCCTCAAAGGAATGTTTGCATGGAACATTGGATTTACATTGCCTTGCCTGATGATGAACATCATGAAGATAAACATCTTCTTGGCCAGGTAAATGCAAAATGTTTGTTATATAGTACGATGGCCGATAGTGGCCGTACATATAATACACCTAGTTATACATAAATATGTACTAAATGACAAGTTTCATTAGGTACATTTAAAAGTTTCAAAAAGAAAATATGTAATTTACTGTTAATTTCATTTTATTAAAGAGTTACTGTAAATGCACTTATACTTTAGTGGTGTATTATGTTAGTGCTTTTAGCCCTTTATTGATTATGCAACAGCTTCAGTAGTGCTAAAGATTAGGATTCAAATAGACGCTAATAATTTGAATTTCACAGTTTTTCATGTGTGTGCTAAAATATGTACATGTATATTAACAGTACCTGCACATGAATAATATCTTATGGTCCCAAGAGTGGCCCTTTAATTGTACTAGTTAGTGATGTCAAGGTATAAGCAATAAAATAGTGCCTTATAAAGTTATCATTTGGACCATTAATTCCATCAGTCTCTAGATATACTAGTGTTCATGTGTCTCTTTTGTAAAGCTGTTTTATCAATTAATTTTAGTTGATCGGTTTCATGAACCATTCGTCCAAAGATGTAAGGGACAAACTGGTGGAATTGGTTGGACATGGCGTTACAAGTGTTGCAGAGATGAGTAGACATTTGCGTGTGTTTGTTGACACACATTTATTTTTGGACAAGACAAAACCAGCCAGTTCTGATGCTGTGTATTATCCAGCAGATGAGACAATCCGAAAACATGTCTACAAAGCTCAATTGCGCCGGAGGTATAACTTCATTAATTAACCGCAAAGAGAATTCAAACACAAAAGACAGCAAAGACTAATATAACTGTCTTTAGATCCTTTACTCTACATGTACTTGCAATACTGTTTTGTGAAAGGTTACATGATTTATAACATTTTGTACAAGCTCTCTGTCTGTCATACAAATCATTTGTTTACTGCTTCCATGAATTAATTACAGATGAATTTGATAAATGAAATATGCACTTTAGCTTCCTCAATTGTTACCAGATTTTTTTTTTGCCCCTTAATTGATATGTATCTGAAGATTTTCCAATTACTCCTCACAGGAATATGTGTATGAATATTGATGACAATTTTCCCTAGTCATCAATGCTAGTCAATTCTATGAAATATTTCTTATATTGAATGTTTATTGAGAGACATCTCATTTAACTGATTTCAGGTACTCTAAGTTGGATCAAGAAAACCTCATTCAACAGGTATCAGAATGGCAACAAAATTACCCTGATGACAACTTCAGTTTCATGCCAGCTTCACCAGCAACTACACATTTAGGAGATGAAGACATCAAAGTGGAATGTTTGGAACAGGATGATGATGATGAAATATATCCCCAGTTGGTTACACAAACAGAAGCTACAGAGTTTTTCTTTTGTCATCAAACACAATTCCAGCGTCATCTGCTTTGTAGGTAACATTATTATACCTTAACACTAAACACTGTATAAAAAGCAGTGAATAGATTTTTTTAATTTCTGGTCAAGTTTGCAAAAAGAACTATCAATCAGTTAATAGTCATATGTGCTACTTACCTGTGATATGTCACCATGGTGGTTGGTATGATAAAACTGTTATTGTATGAATCACCACTTACACTATCTATTTCCCTCAGCTTTACCTTGCGGAGACAATATAAGTGTGATTTCCCTCATACCATTAAAAAAACTGTGTACTATAATAGCTGTTAGTGATGAATTTATAATTTTTCAATTGAAGGCCTACTGGACTCAGTTTATTAAATTTAAGATTCTTTGACATTGTCATATTAATCTACAATGGTTTTCATCATTCATAAAATGTAATTGTAATGACCTTTTAGATACAATTATGTGATAATTTTGTCTCCTAGATCTTCTTTACAATTCTACATAATCCAAGATAGTATGCCTCTTCTCTTCCTTGAAAGTAATTTTGTTTTTGCAGGTATGGGAATTCATTGTGTTTGCTTGATGCCACTTACCGTACAACAAAGTATGCACTACCACTTTTTTTTTTGGCTGTTAAAACCAATGTGGGATTTAGTGTTGTTGGTGAATTCGTTGTACAACATGAAACCAAGCAATCCATTATGAAAGGTCTCCAAACATTCAAGGAATGGGTTAATTCAGCATCAGACAAACCAATGAATTGGAATTGGGAACCAAGGTTTTTTTCATGACTGATTTCTGTGAAAGAGAAATAGTTGCCATTGAAGAGGTGTTTCCAGGTAAGTGTCATTTTTTTTAACCAATATACTGGTATATAAAAAACTGGATTAGTAAATAGTTCCTTGTAACCATTTAAGTAGAATGATGAATATATACTGTACATCAAAACCAAAAGAAAATAACATGAACTCAACAGTCAAGGGACACGAGGAAACAAGTAAAACTAAGGAGCATATACTGACATGACACATCTTAAACATAAAAACCAGAGATAAAATCAGGTGCTCCGGGAGGGTTTAACCTATGCTTGATATTTCTTTTCCATTTTTCCGAAGAGAATTTAAGAGTATAAAATTAATTTTTAACATTTTGCATTTATATGAAAGAACATGTGACATTGGGTTAATTGGGCTTATAGTAATATATGCATTTTAATTGAAGATATTATGTGTAACATAGGAAAATAACAATTGTTATATTCTAATTTAAATTTAGAAACCTTTGTCTACATCTGTGATTTCCACCGGGAACAGAGCTGGACAAGATGGGTTAGCAAGATTGACAATGGTGTAAGTCAATGCAAAGACAGTAGTCTGTCAATGTTGAGGAGATGTGCCCATGCGTGCACATTGGCAGAATACCAAGATGCAGTACAGAAGCTACAGAAGTCCTCCCATTGGATCACAAACAGTCGCCTAAGGAATTGGTTCACAAAAACTTGGATGAGCAAAGAGAAGGTTTTCTTTTGTTTATTTTAATATCATAGGTCTTTTAGTGTTAGTATCATTTATACTATTGATTATAAAGTCATATTTAAGTGGATGAGGAATAACATCAGATCGATGTTGACCAATCTGTAATTATGCAGGGATATAATCCATGCATTGTTATGAAACAAAGTCGAAGATTATTTCATTTTCCCTTCTGTAAATTTATTTTCGTTTGTCAATATTTGATACATTTTACAAAAGTAAAATATATATACAGTCATATTTAAACTATTATTGTAAAGATTATTTAGTGTTGTGTTAACTGTTCTATCTTTTATTTATTGACACTTTTTTATTTTGACAGCGATGGGTATGGGCAAACAGATTTGGAAAAGGTCTCTTAGTCAACACCAACAATGGTCTTGAAAGACAAAATAAAACATTTAAATACCAGTTTTTGGAGCAGAGAAAAAACAACAACCTCTCTGGGATGATATCCACTCTCCTGCAAGAGTATTTACCATCAATGATGCTAAAGTAAGTCACTATAAAAATGAAAAAGACATATAGAACATTTGCCATTTCTTGATGATATATTTATTTCATCGAATATTTAACATGAAAGCATAGCATGAGGGTTAAATATGTTTTCGCCTGTCCCACAAAATGATATAAACATATGACACACCAAGAAAAAGGCAAATATTTTATTTTCCAATGCATTACTTTTTTCAATGAAAAAAAATTAGTTTGAAATTTTGTAAGTTTCGCATTGTTCTAGTTGAAAAAAATTTTACATTGATTTCGCATCAACTGTTTTTTTTCATACCTGTGAAAGATAATTATTATGATAAGAAGTAATATTAAATATATTGAAAGAATATAAATCCTTATATCATATTTAATTGCTAAAAATGTATTTAAATTAAAAAATTACGTTGTTTTTTAGCTCACCTGCCCGAAGGGCAAGTGAGCTTATGCCGTGGTGCGGCGTCCGTCGTCCGTCCGTCCGTCCGTCCGTCCGGCGTCAACTTTTTCATTTAAACAACTTCTTCTCAATAACCAAGAGGCCCAGGGACTTCATATTGGGCCTGAAGCATGCTGGGGTAAAGGGGTACCAAGTTTGTTAAAATAAATGACATTGACCTTCATTCAAGGTCACATGGGTCAAATAAGCTATAATCTTCAAATGACTTCTTCTCAATAACCAAGGGGCCCAGGGACTTGATATTGGGCCTGTAGCATGCTGGGGTGAAGGGCTACCAAGTTTGTTAAAATAAATGACATTGACCTTCATTCAAGGTCACATGGGTCAAATAGGCTATAATCTTCGGACAACTTCTTCTCAATAACCAAGAGGCCCAGGGACTTGATATTGGGCCTGTAGCATGCTTGGGTGAAGGGTTACCAAGTTTGTTCAAATAAATGACCTTGACCTTCATTCAAGGTCACATGGGTAAAATAGGTTATAATCTTTAAATGACTTCTTCTCAATAACCAAGAGGCCCAGGGACTTGATATTGGGCCTGTAGTATGCTGGGGTGAAGGGCTACCAAGTTTGTTCAAATAAATGACCTTGACCTTCATTCAAGGTCACATGGGTCAAATAGGCTATAATCTTCAAAAGACTTCTTCTCAATAACCAAGAGGCCCAGGGATTTGATATGTGGCCTGTAGCATGCTGGGGTGAAGGGCTACCAAGTTTGTTAAAATAAATGACCTTGACCTTCATTCAAGGTCACATCGATCAAATAGGCTATAATCTTCAAACGACTTCTTCTCAATAACCAAGAGGCCCAGGGACTTGATATTGGGCCTGTAGCATGCTGGGGTGAAGGGCTACCAAGTTTGTTCAAATGAATGACCTTGACCTGCATTCAAGGTCACAGGAATCAAAAAGGCTAAAATCTTTAAACGACTTCTTCTCAATAACCAAGAGGCCCAGGGACTTGATATTGGGCCTGTAGCATGCTGGGGTGAAGGGTTACCAAGTTTGTTCAAATAAATGACCTTGACCTTCAT
>NC_047030.1:36142957-36180993 GCF_902652985.1 Pecten maximus | reverse complement strand
TATTGAAAAAAAAAACCCTGACCCGGGGTCACGGTTTTTTAGGCTGGATAAAAGAAAAATAAACGACATGGCATCCTACAACATTTTTCTATGTGTAAAACCATAACCCCCCCCAAAAATTATACGACACTTTTCCCAAATATCAAATTGTTTTTTTTGGGGGAACCCATGTAGAAGAGACTTTTTAGATTTTGAGAACCAGCCTAGGGGAGTTTGCATTTATTTTTGGAGGACGGTCTACAGTTTTGAGAGTATGTGAAGTAAAAGGGTTTTTGTTGTTTTTAGATAAAGTATTGAGAAAGGGGGAAAACCTTTTAGATTTTTTTCTTTCTGGGTTTTAAAGGAGATATAGTAAAATATGCGGTTGGTGGGCAGGAGCTTGGTATAGGAAACAATATACAGGTATTAAAAAATAAATGTTGAAGTTCAGTAAAAGGGGGTAGAGTAGCAAAGAATTATTGTGTTTGTAGGAATACAAGATAAGGGTTTTTGTCAGCTTCTTTAGAAAAATCAGGATCATCAACATATGGGGGGAAAATGGGAAAAAAATTTGGAAAAACATTTACCAACGTACATAGAGAAAAAAGGGGGTTGGTGGAATTTTTCCTTTGCTAACTAGTAGAATTTTGCTTTAAGGGTTCAACGGGAATGAGGTTTTGAATTCGATATGTTTTGTATGAGACGTATTAGTTGAATGCATTCAAAGGAGATTTCAAATTTACAAGGAAAAAAATAAGTAAATATAGGAAAGAAGAATCCAACTTTTCTTTGAAATTTTATGGATTTTGAATCCGAGGGATGTTTATCTTTTTAAAGTATTGACGAATGGGTTACTTGGACGCTGGCGAACAGAGGTTTCTAAATGTGTTAGTGATAAGTCAGGTCAGAGACCTATATACTAGGGATTCGCGACAACCGCTTTTCTCGCAGAGTCACGACCTCACCTTTTGTTCTCATGACCGGAAGTATATTTAGCACGAGATCTAGCGAGACCAAGCGCTGCGGCTGCGCAATAGGTGGATATCAGAGTTGTTTATATTAGTGACATATGTGCCGTGCCAAGAGTGTCACCGCGTTTGGCCGAGATAACTTCATACTGGCGATAGTTATACCTTTGCACTGTAATGTATATCGGCAGATGTGAACAACGATATTTAAGTAGTGTCTTACCGAAAAAAGCACCATTTTTCCGTTAAAGATTTATATAGAAAAACATGGAAAATGTCGTCCGATTTTCTGCCATTAGGCGATGATCTAAATTTAGATGTATAGAGAAATATACTGACGACGATTTTTATATTTTCGATAGTGATACTGACTTCAGTCAGTGCTTCCCTAATTATACCGGACTCTTACAAGGGGAAATATAATCACCTGTGTTATTTTCTTTGTATCTAAATACACTTTATTAATGACAACTGTCCAAGTATTGAATCACAGGGGCATGTCTAGTTTTATATTACAGAAATAGTCATAAATACCTATATATATTGACAATATATATAGGTATTTATGACTATTTCTGTAATATAAAACTAGACATGCCCCTGTGATTGAATTACAGATGCTTGATCTTTTCTTGCTAATGTATACCGACGACATGGCTTTATTTGTTAACTGCCCAGAAGATTTACAAATTATGTTGGATTCTTTTATATGCATATATCATAAAATGGAATCTGGTGGTCAATGTTGATATAACTAAAATCATGGTGTTTAGAAATTGTGGACAAATAAGAAATAATGAGCCATGGAAATATAATAATGAATAATAATGACAATATAGAAATTGTTGACAGTTTTAAATTATTGGGTATGCTGTTCAACTACAATGGGAAGTTTTACAAAACACAAAAACATTTTGCAGAACAAGGCAGAAAAGCTTTATTTTCTCTGACAACTTCTCTTAGAAATCATTGCTTGAATGTAGAAACTCATTGTTCTATATTTGATTCGTATGTAAACAGTATTTTACGTTATGCATCGGAAATATAGGGATTTCATAAAGCACCAGATGTCGAAAGCGTACATTAGAAATTCTGTAAAAAAAAAATACTGAACTTAATAAGGTGCCTAAATCAACTTGCAATGACTTTGTTTACTGTGAATTGGGTAGATTACCATTAACTATTATGAGAAAATTAAGAGTGTTCAAATATTGGTGAAACAGTCGGGTAATCTGGTATTGAAAACATGTCTTGATGAAATGGTAAATGAGAATGACGTGTGGATATGTGACATTAAGAATGAATTAGCCGCTTTAGGTATTGAGTACATGTTTTATTCTAAATCACCAGTAGACTATGCTTTTAAAAGCATTGAGCAGAGATTGACCGATGTTACAAAACAAAACATGTTAACAGACATCTAGTTCTTCGAAAGGTAGATTATATATCGATATCTGATAGATAGCCACTGTGTACAGTTTTAAACCTATAGAAACTAAATATAAATGTATGTGGAGCATCCTCACATAAATTAAATATAGAAATAGGTAGACATAATAATATTACCCAAAGAAATAGAACCTGTAACAATTGTGATTTGGGTGACATCGAGGGCGAGTTTCATTTTATTTTGATGTGTCCATTATATACAGGTCTGAGGGTAAAATGTATAAAACAATATTACTACAAAAGACATTCTGTTTTAAATTAATCCAACTATTATCTGTTAATAATGTTAGAGAGTTGTCAAATTTAGGTTAATATCTATACTTGGCTTGCAAAAGACAAAATTTATTAGTGTAGATAATTTTATATTGAACAGTTTTCATGTACATGTATGTAACACTCTCCTGTACACATCTGTAGTTGTTTAATGTTATATATCTTATATACCTATAGGCCTTAGAGCTCATCTGCACCCACCACTAGACCAGTGATTCGTTGATTTATTTCACCAGCAGTTTTACAGTATAAAAACCAGCAATAAAACTATGCCTTTTATCTTTTTTTAGAGATATTTCTTGTTTATTAGACAAATGCTATAGCAAAAGTCTTAAGTAAAATGAAAAACAAAAACAAACAAAAACACCGTCATGTTTGATGATTGATAATATTTTATTATTTAGTATTGAAAACTTTGATAGGTCATGTGCCAATGGTATATCTTTTCTTCTTTGGCTTTCTGAAAAAAAAATCAAGTTTAATAAGTATTGATACATTATGGTATAGAATAGGCAGAGAAGCTTCTATAAGATTTAAATTTGAAACATTCAAATTTCAAATACCCTGCAGATAATTCATATACCCCAAATGTTGATTAAACAGATTCGTAAATTCAAAATTAACCTAAAACATATATATCTAAATATGAATGGACACATTAAAGTTTAATTAGGGAATGAGGACACACCTGAGGGATTTTTGTCTTCCAGAGTACAGGTAAATATTTAGATTGTATACTGCACAGCATGCCTTTAGTGAACTCTGGTATTTTGGGGAGATGGACATGGCCAGCCTCAGGACAGGTGTTGACAATGAGACACACCTGTTGATTGATGTATATCTCAAAGGTAATAAAGGTGTGGCCAATGTCCTTATGGTTTGGATGGAGTGGGGCAGCCCGGGTGATCACCATGACAATATTTGTTCCTGTAGACCCAGAAGTACAGGTACATACTCTACAGTCTGAATGGACCCCCTTTGAGTTTATTAGGAGATGCCCCATGACTAGTGTTAATGTCTTTATCAAAGGTGAGGTGTGATCAATGCCCCAAAGGTTTGGGGGGGGGGGGGGGGGGGGGGGGGTGCTATATATCGGTCATAATGGGGAAAAAATATATAACATTTTGATTTTATTAATTTCCCACACAATACAATAAAATATATACCGCAGTATTTAATGTTTTGCTATGTGCAAAAGATATAGCTATTATATCCCAACACACTCATTCCTCGATCAATCCCTGCAATTCTGTATCAAATATCTGTGTTGAAACACTAAATAATTTACAAAAAGTATAATATTTAATTTAATTTACATTAGACTGATTTATGCTTTTATCAATTAGTTTCAATTAATGCATTTCTTTCAAAAATGGCTTATTATTCATGAGATCAGTGTTAACAGAAGTCATGATTATACTATATAAAATTCTACAGATTATAGCTATCAAATCACTAATCTAATCATAAATATGATATTAAAGTTGAATTGAATATAATTAATGGATAGTTTGAATTATATACACCTTCCAGTTAAAAACAAAATAGACGATAGTATATATATATATACCAGCCATCTTTTTCTCTTGTTTTGTTTACTAATTTTCACCGGGCAATAACTAAATATTCACAATGAATTACACAACAAATTTGACTAAACGCGATACAGTAACTATCGAGCAACACTTATTTGAAAACCATTTTGAAATTGGTCAATAAATAAAAAAGGAGTTTAACTGAACCATGTAGCACTGTACATGTCCTTAACACCAGACATTCACAGTATAACCATCATTTGTTTTGTTTACTTATTTTCACTGGGCAATAACTAAATATTCACAATGAATTACACAACAAATTTGACTAAACGCGATACAGTAACTATCGAGCAACACTTATTTGAAAACCATTTTGAAATTGGTCAATAAATAAAAAGGAGTTTAACTGAAACCATGTAGCACTGTACATGTCCTTAACACCAGACATTCACAGTATAACCATCATTTGTTTTGTTTACTTATTTTCACTGGGCAATAACTAAATATTCACAATGAATTACACAACAAATTTGACTAAACGCGATACAGTAACTATCGAGCAACACTTATTTGAAAACCATTTTGAAATTGGTCAATAAATAAAAAAGGAGTTTAACTGAAACCATGTAGCACTGTACATGTCCTTAACACCAGACATTCACAGTATAACCATCATTTGTTTTGTTTACTTATTTTCACTGGGCAATAACTAAATGTTCACAATGAATTACACAACAAATTTGACTAAACGCGATACAGTAACTATCGAGCAACACTTATTTGAAAACCATTTTGAAATTGGTCAATAAATAAAAAAGGAGTTAAACTGAAACCATGTAGCACTGTCCTTAACCCCAGACATAAGCGGCCCGACATAAGCTAACCAGCACGGTAATCGCCGTGAAAAGAAGTTGAACGGTCACATGTGCAGTCTTCCGAACATAAAGTACGACGGAATACGTTTGAAACACCAGTTTACATAAAAAAATTACACTTACGTTTGATTCCCGTGATTGGTTATCGGACAATAGTCTTCTATGAGCTGTGATAAAGCTGACCGTGTTTCAGGCGTACTTTCAATATGGCGTCTAAACAGTAGGAGCAGCAATGCACTCTGGGATAAATCACCCGAACTTCCGCTCGGCGGTGACGTTTGGTAAGCCAATGAGCTTGTTGCGAATCCCTAGTATATAGGTCTCTGGTCAGGTTTACATTTTTCAAGGGATAGTTTTGTTTGGCATTGCAGTAAATTATTTTTTTGCGTTGGTATGTCCCTTTTACAGGTTCTGATGACGTTCCATTGAAAAAAAATGTGTACTTTGTAAGAAAATCGATCTTGTTTGCGCGGCCAGGTGAGAGCACTTTACACTAAAATACGCCATACGTGTATATTCACGCCATAGAACAATCAAAGTGTTATTTCTGCAAAATCAATGTTTTTTTTATCGTTGTATATGTATTATACATGATATGTAAAAGTGTCATTAAATAAAAATGTGTATTTTGTATGAAAAACGATGATTTTGTCCATCACGATTTCCGAGTCAATCCCAAGGGAAGTAACTCTTACACTTACAAAATGAACAACACAATATCTGACTCACTATGAAACACTGGCCTATTTATTTATGAAAACACAGATCATAATGTAATTTATAAGTCTTTTCCATAGACCGGTTACAGATAGGTATAATAATTATACATAGTCTAAACAGCACACCTTTCACACTCACTTACACACAATTTCATAAAGGGAAGACATGAAAAATAATGATGAGCAACATAATCATAATAGTTGAAATCTTTTAGTGCTCATTATATATAAGTAAACATGATTTAAGATATATAGATTAATATCTTCCATGCTTCCATCTTTCATCTTCTGAAAATTTCAGAATATTTTCTGCATTAAATTACATAATTTATATATATATATATATATTATAATTTCAGAGTTGTCAACGTACATGTATATCTTTGGTTTCATATATATACCAATACGCTAGTTTCCCACCGCCTTTCTAAACGAGAGTACAGGAGAGTTCCGATTCGAAAACGAGGCGACTGGTGTTGACATTAACGACGGCAAAACTGTTGACGCTGAGGCTGGGGTTGAATTGCAACTTCGTGACACCGATATCGAAAGTATATGCGTAAATTGAAAGTTCCCGACCTGAAAAATATATTGCGGTATTATCAAGAAAGTATTACCGGAAATAATAATATGCTTGTGTCCGTTCTATTGCTTTGAAATCCCGGTTAGAAACCGCCTATGTCGGTGATAATATTATATTGACAGTTTAAGTTTTGACCTGTGGCTAAAGGTAAATCGTGGACAGACACGGAGGGTAAATTAAGCGGGGATGAACTTTTCTTACCGACTGGAAGAAGATTTAGAATCAAAGGGGAAAATAGAGACCTTTACTAGAAATACCAACATGGATCTTTATAATCATTACAAAACAACTTTCGAAGCAGTTAATTTAGTTAAATGAAGTTATTTCTAAATAAACACCCCCGAGTGGTTAAATAGTTAAGACAACTGTTCATGGTTTGAATAGTAAACATATTCTGTTCATTGTCAAAATTACTACGGAGGGCTTTAATAATCAGGAGGTTATCAAAAGACTTGTTGAAGATAAATTTCGGTGATTCATGACTTCATGTGTTGTACCGAGGCCCCTTGTAATGACAAACTATAGTGAAAATATTTTTTTTAATATTATATACAATTAATATAATGTGTTATATTTTGAATTGTTAAACTACATATGTTTATTAAAACGAGAAAAGAGTTTTTCATGTCAACACTAATACGATAACTTTTTTTTATGTAAAACAACATTTTAATTACCTGTTACATTAAATTTTCCAAAGTAAGTTTTGTATATTGTTAAATTATAATGCACAGTGATTTATATTATTGATTAATATTACCATAATTTCTTAAAATAATCTTGTAATTTTAAAATTTTACAATGACAAAAATTCAAAACGTGTTGTGGGCACCAATAAGATAATTACATAATTATACCCATATCTTTTAGTACATTTCTAGCTTTAGGTACTCTTAACCTTAATATTGTTTTCAAAGTGAGGTGCATGAATGACCAAAAACAACAATTAAAATTCGAAAGTTTTTATTTTCTCAGATGAGCAAACAAATACAGTGTATGATCAACATTTTGGAATTCAACATAGCTATTAGGAATGCCCTAATAATTTAGATTTCGATTGAAACCCAAAAGAGTTCTACCAAGGGGAGGTAACACAACATACTGTGTGAAAAGGGTCTATTAAGTGGTAAGTGGTCGATGGAATCCGGCAGACCGCCCTACGTCATCACTCATGAATATTCATGAGAGAGGTTAAAAAGAAACTCTATTTTTAGAATTGAAAGTGAAAGCTTTTTCCCTGTTACTCTTTGACAATGTAAATGGTTTCAACTAAAGTTTGTGATAATTTTCACTTTATTCATGTTTATAAGTACAAAGAGAACACGTCGCAAATTGATACTAGATTGATTTTAAATTTACAGAGTTAAAACGGTACTTTTATGGACCTGTGAGTCCAAGATTTAAATTCATTTTTAACATTACCATTAATTACGATATCAAACCCGATCTTTCGCTGTTCTAAGACTGAGTGTTTCTATATGCTTACAAATGTGATTTTTCTTTTACAAACGTTACCTGGATACAGTAGAGTTATATGTGTAGTTTATATGAAAGTAACCAAACAAATATATGTACATTATTTTGTGAATACCCCATAACTCTCTTTTTAATGGATTGAAATGTATGTATATATATATATATATTATAATATGATTATCCTTTTAATTAAATCATACTCAAAAATTCAAGATCTCAAAAACACTAAAAGTTTTCTAAAAGGTGAACATAATTAGCTTTTATTTCTCAGGGAAGCTAAAAATTACTTGAAAATTCTTTGGCTTCTTAATATGGATGGGTATAAGTACACTGAAAATATCAAAAAAAAGTATTGAATGACTGTACAGCATTGTTGTTCACAGAGAGTATTAATTTCACATAAATACATGATTAGTGTGCCCTGGTATACTATATTATAAGAACATATACAATATTTGAATGAGTGATTTTTACTTGATTTAACTTTTTTTTAAACTTAAACGTATGAAACAGCTTAAATTTACAATATGTACTTGTTATCACAGACCAAAATTAATTGTATTATGAATTTTATGAAATTTTAAAAGTATGGAATTTTAAGAGTACAAGTTCATAAAATATATTCTGGATCCAATTGACCCCATCCTAGAAAGTCCCTTCATTGAAACATTCATATACCCTGTGCTATTAACATTTCTCAGTCACATTAGTTTTTATATACCAATCTACCTACCAAAATGTGCATTGATTAACTGAGAAATGTATATACATATAGTTCACTCTAAGGTCAGTCTGGAGGGTCCCCTAGGCAGTCTACCGGATCCCCTAGGTTAGTCTAACAGATCCTCTAGGTCAGTCTACCAGAACCCCTAGGTCAGTCTAACAGATCCTCTAGGTCAGTCTACCAGAACCCCTAGGTCAGTCTACCGGATCCCCTAGGTTAGTCTAACAGATCCTCTAGGTCAGTCTACCGGATCCCCTAGGTCAGTCTACCAGATCCCCTAGGTCATTCTACTGGATCCCTAGGTCGGTCTACCAGATCCCCTAGGTCAGTCTACTGGATCCAATAGGTCAGTCTACCAGATCCCCTAGGTCAGTCTACCAGATCCCCTAGGTCATTCTACTGGATCCCCTAGGTCGGTCTACCAGATCCCCTAGGTCAGTCTACTGGATCCCCTAGGTCAGTCTACTGGATCCCCTCGGTCGATCTAACTGATCCCCTAGGTCGGTCTACTGGATCCCTTAGGTCAGTCTACCAGATCCCCTAGGTCAGTCTACCAGATCCCCTAGGTTGGTCTACTGGATCCCCTAGGTCAGTCTACCCGATCCCCTAGGTCAGCCTACTGGATCCCCTAGGTCAGTCTACCAGATCCCCTAGGTCAGTCTACTGGATCCCCTAGGTCAGTCTACTGGATCCCCTAGGTCAGTCTACCAGATCCCCTAGGTCAGTCTACAGGATCCCCTAGGTCGGTCTACGGGATCCCCTAGGTCAGTCTACGGTATCCCCTAGGTCAGTCTATTACATCAATTTTCTTTATCCCTTAGGCAATCTTCTGTTAAATTGGGGAAAATTCTTCTAGATTTATCCAATAAATGAACAAATAACAAATGGAATACATAGAATATTAGCCATGATATAATTTTATTTTTCATTTTGATGTAAGCACTTAAAATGTTAAGTATGATGTGACATCTACATCCAAAATTTGTTACTTATTATTATGATAAAATTAAGTGCTAGGCCCTGATGTACTCAGTCAAGAAGTTTTGGGCAATAGTCACAACACTTGTTTTTGTAATGCCCTACTTTACATAATCATCTCAAATTATCAGCCAATGATTGATCGCTAACAGCACATTGAGAAGTGTATAACCCTTGACATTTTGAAGATAAGCATAAGCTCAAAATACTTATTTTTATTTATCAATTTAAATCAATTGATCAACAATATACAAATTATATTACATGTATTAATAATTACTAAATTGTCTTTAGTTTTAATGGATTGCCTCACAGCTTTCACATTTTAATGGAACCATTAATACAGTGAGATCCACCAATATTCAAATCTTCCTGTCACCACTTTTACACTCGTGACATAAGAATGTCCTTTCTTTTGTCAAAGCCATCATTCCAACACAACGGTTCTTTTTGTGGAAGTATCTTCCACAATTTCTGCATTGTAGCTAGAAAAGAGAAATTAGAATATCAATATAACACAACTTTATTACTTATAAAACATTAATGTTATCTTAAAGGGCAAAATGAAATCAAGATGATTTATCTCATAGTACAAAAAGCATTTAAAACACAAAACAAAGTTCAGATACTACATATTCTGCAATCTTAGCAGAACATTTTTGAAACATACTAATATCCCAACATTCACAGAATTTAATATATCTTGTTAAAAATCCCAGAAGATTTGCATTAACAAAATCAGTATTAATGTCATAGAATGACAAAAGAGATTAAAATGTTTTGAACTATAAATTGAAAGGTACTTAATTATGTATTCACAAAATTGAATTATATAAACTTGAAAGTAAAATATTAATGTAAGAGGGTGGACCTACAAGATTTGATTTGTTTTCATTGCTGGTTTGAAATCCACAGCAAGGACATTGTTCATCCAGGTACACTGCGAAATATGAAGAAAAAATTTCTCATGGAATAGAATACCTACATTACCCTCAATATGTTGATGTTTTTACCTTTTTAAATAACATTATGATTGTGCAAATAAATAATATTATTATATGACTAATTATTTCCTTTCTTCTGATTGGTCAAAAAAAGCCTGAAAAGTCTTGATTAAACATGACATTACCTAAATTTCCTACACTTCGGCACAAACCAGTCCAAATTACCAGTTTGGTCTAAATATAAATAATTTGGTTAATACATGTACAACATTCTTCTGCACATTTTCGGCTGAAAATAGAATAGGGGATTTCCGAAATTTCCAGAATTTTCAATGAACAGATGCAATGCTCAAATAAACTAATGCCAAACTTTTATGATTACAGTCGCTTCATCCTTAATTTCAATTTCAAATAGAAAACTTTTTAAATTCTTTTCAATCGGACTATTTCAATTATTAACAAGAGATCCCAGAGGGATCTTGGTGCCCACCATTGAATGTTCTTCATAGGTTCCATGTCAGATTGATCTTTTCTCTACTTTTCTCTTCTTCTAAGTCTTACTAATCTGTGTAAATTCAGAAGAAACCTCTAGTACTTTTCAAACAAGGGGAACCTATATATGGAATTTGAGAAAGATTCCTTCAGTACTTTCTGAGAAATAGCGATAACAAACTTCAATGGTCAAAATCCAAGATGGCTGCCTGTCGGCCATTTTGTTTTCCGATTGGTCTCAAAATGCAGTATGCATAACTAGGCACCTGGGGGAACCTACATATGAAATTTCAGGAAGATCACTTCATTAGTTTCTCAGAAATAGCGATAACAAACTTCAATGGTCAAAATCCAAGATGGCTGCCTGTCGGCCATGTTGTTTTCCGAACGGTCCCAAAATGCAATATGCATAACTAGGCACCAAGGGAAACCCACATATGAAATTTGAGAAAGATCCCTTCATAACTTTCTCAGAAATAGCGATAACAAACTTCAATTGTCAAAATCCAAGATGGCTGCCTGTCGGCCATGTTGTTTTCCGATCGGTCCCAAAATCCAATATGCATAACTAGGCACAAAGAGGAACCTACATATGAAATTTGAGAAAGATCCCTTCAGTTCTTTCTGAGGATTAGCGATAACAAGAATCGTTTACGGACGGACGGACGGACCACGGACGCAGGGCGATTTGAATAGCCCACCATCTGATGATGGTGGGCTAAAAATAAAAATAAGCTATGTTCTTATGCTGCATGTACATTTGTCAGTTTTTATTCACAAACCGCATTAAAATGAATCAGTGTTTTAACAAATGTTTTGTATAATAAAACAGTCATTGAATCTAAATTAGATTGATACAAGGATTCATCAAACCTTAAAGGTGATATTAACCTCAGCCTCGGTAAATATCCCTTTTGCGGATTGATAAATCCTTGTATGAACCTAATGAAGAGTCGATAACTGTATACTATTACAGGGTATAATATATCTTTACATTGAGTAACAGATAATACTATTACAGGGTGTAATAATATCTTTACATGGAGTAACAGATAATACTATTACAGGGTGTAATAATATCTTTACATTGAGTAACATATAATACTATTACCGGGTGTAATAATATCTTTACATGGAGTAACATATAATACTATTACAGGGTGTAATAATATCTTTACACGGAGTAACATATAATACAATACAGGGTGTAATATATCTTTACATTGAGTAACATATAATACTATTACAGGGTGTAATAATATCTTTACATAGAGTAACATATAATACTATTACAGGGTGTAATAATATCTTTACATTGAGTAACATATAATACTATTACAGGGTGTAATAATATCTTTACATTGAGTAACAGATAATACTATTACAGGGTATAATATATCTTTACATTGAGTAACAGATAATACTATTACAGGGTGTAATAATATCTTTACATGGAGTAACATAAATTAGTATTACAGGGTGTAATAATATCTTTACATTGAGTAACATATAATACTATTACAGGGTGTAATAATATCTTTACATTGAGTAACAGATAATACTATTACAGGGTGTAATAATATCTTTACATGGAGCAACATATAATACTATTACAGGGTGTAATAATATCTTTACATGGAGTAACATATAATACTATTACAGGGTGTAATAATATCTTTACATTGAGTAACATATAATACTATTACAGGGTGTAATAATATCTTTACATGGAGTAACATATAATACTATTACAGGGTATAATAATATCTTTACATGGAGTAACATATAATACTATTACAGGGTGTAATAATATCTTTACATGGAGTAACAGATGATACTATTACAGGGTGTAATAATATCTTTACATGGAGTAACATATACTACTATTACAGGGTATAATATATCTTTACATGGAGTAACAGATAATACTATTACAGGGTGTAATAATATCTTTACATTGAGTAACATATAATACTATTACAGGGTGTAATAATATCTTTACATGGAGTAACATATAATACTATTACAGGGTATAATAATATCTTTACATGGAGTAACATATAATACTATTACAGGGTGTAATAATATCTTTACATGGAGTAACAGATGATACTATTACAGGGTGTAATAATATCTTTACATGGAGTAACATATAATACTATTACAGGGTATAATATATCTTTACATTGAGTAACAGATAATACTATTACATGTGTAATAATATCTTTACATTGAGTAACATATCATACTATTACAGGGTGTAATAATATCTTTACATGGAGTAACATATAATACTATTACAGGGTGTAATAATATCTTTACAAGGAGTAACAGATAATACTATTACAGGGTGTAATAATATCTTTACCTTGAGTAACATATAATACTATTATAGGGTGTAATAATATCTTTACATTGAGTAACATATAATACTATTACAGGGTGTAATAATATCTTTACATTGAGTAACATATCATACTATTACAGGGTGTAATAATATCTTTACATGGAGTAACATATAATACTATTACAGGGTGTAATAATATCTTTACAAGGAGTAACAGATAATACTATTACAGGGTGTAATAATATCTTTACCTTGAGTAACATATAATACTATTACAGGGTGTAATAATATCTTTACATGGAGTAACATATAATACTATTACAGGGTATAATAATATCTTTACATGGAGTAACATATAATACTATTACAGGGTGTAATAATATCTTTACATTGAGTAACATATAATACTATTACAGGGTATAATAATATCTTTACATGGAGTAACAGATAATACTATTACAGGGTATAATATATCTTTACATTGAGTAACAGATAATACTATTACAGGGTATAATATATCTTTACATTGAGTAACATATAATACTATTACAGGGTATAATATATCTTTACATTGAGTAACAGATAATACTATTACAGGGTGTAATAATATCTTTACATTGAGTAACATATAATACTATTACAGGGTGTAATAATATCTTTACATAGAGTAACATATAATACTATTACAGGGTGTAATAATATCTTTACATGGAGTAACATATAATACTATTACAGGGTATAATATATCTTTACATGGAGTAACATATAATACTATTACAGGGTATAATATATCTTTTCATTGAGTAACAGATAATACTATTACAGGGTGTAATAATATCTTTACATTGAGTAACATATAATACTATTACAGGGTGTAATAATATCTTTACATGGAGCAACATATAATACTATTACAGGGTGTAATAATATCTTTACATGGAGTAACATATAATACTATTACAGGGTGTAATAATATCTTTACATTGAGTAACAGATAATACTATTACAGGGTATAATATATCTTTACATTGAGTAACAGATAATACTATTACATGTGTAATAATATCTTTACATTGAGTAACATATCATACTATTACAGGGTGTAATAATATCTTTACATGGAGTAACATATAATACTATTACAGGGTGTAATAATATCTTTACCTTGAGTAACATATAATACTATTATAGGGTGTAATAATATCTTTACATTGAGTAACAGATAATACTATTACAGGGTATAATATATCTTTACATGGAGTAACATATAATACTATTACAGGGTGTAATAATATCTTTACATTGAATAACAGATAAGGTGTCAAACTATTAAATTGTTCATATTAAACATAATTATCATTCTAAACTATAAATATTAACACAAAGATTTTTTTACATTTGAAGTTTCTCTTCATTGTTACCTTCATAAAGCAGAAAGGTACATCCTATCTCCCTTCTCTTTGCTTCAACATCTTTTAGAGAGATGTCAAGCAATGAATCTCCTGAAAGATGTCTTTCTGCAAACTGAAAATTTACAAAAAGTAAAAGAAATGAAATATTAATAATTAAAGGTAATTTTCAATTGTGACATACATAGATTAACTGTACCATTCACTTTCCAACAAGCAAATCTCTTGATGCACCTTTCAGTATTCTTCGTCTCATCACGCTGTCTGCATTGAAAGAGCTTATCACTGACTACAAAATGTTTATAAATTATGAAGTTTAAATAAAAATGCTGAAATTGCTTTAACTCTTGCTTCCAGACAGAAATATCAAATATATAGGGTCCAAATTTACTTACCATTAAACAGTATACTCCACAGTTGCAGCTATCTAACTGTTTAGCATGTGGCTTTGATTCCAAATGCCATGATGTATTGAAAACCATGCTTCTATTCACATAATTCCTGAATAATTATAAATCAGTAACAATAACAATATATAATGTGAATATTTTAGGATTTTCAGATCTAATAATAGTTTTTGCAAATATTCTTATATGACTTTCTCAGTAACCAAAGCTTCTAAAATACCCATGTTAACCGAGTAGTTCAACATTTTAATAGTTAATTAAAATCAAATATTGATATCACAATGAAAGCTTGCCTTTTAAAACAAAATCTGAGCCTATGAGCACCATAGAATGTGCATGTGTATAATGGTCTGGTTTTCGTATTGTTTATTTATCCACTAAACATGTTGTTTTTGATAGATGTAAAGTTTTATTATTGTCAATGGTAACTGTGTGAAATATATATATACATGTCTGTTACTTTACCTCCAACTATTGATAGCTCTTCTCTGTTGAAATGCAGTTTCCCCCAGCGGATTATAAAAATAAACTGCCCCTCTTTTTGGTTCCACAATCTGTCAAAAAAATGCATCACTTAGAAACATGACTAACATTTTCCCTGTAAAACTAAATTATTGACACTGTAACAACCAAACTACACAACACATCATTGTCTGAAATTTGAGTTAAGACAAAAACAAACTTCTCACCAATATTTTATTATGTCATCAAAATTTGAAATAGTGTTGAAATTGGTAATTATTTATTTGTATATCAAAACCCCCTACTGAAAAGGTGATATTGGCATCTGCATGGTGATCTATGTTCACTTGAAAATGACATTTTATTACCATTGGTATCCAGTTGAAATCTTCCAACCACTTTTTTGGTGTTCCTATGGATTCACTACATTGCTGATGTTAACTGAATTGATTGTTTATTTATCAAAATACACTCTTGCATTTTTCAATGTTGATCAAATGATTTCCATTATACAAAAACATATCTTTCAATAAATTCTCACCACTATATCTCAGTGACCTCCACGCTGGTGATAAGCTCCAATGATATACCGTAGTCATACTCCATGACTCTGCACTGAAGTATGAAATTATTGCAATATGTTAATTCATTTTGATAATACATGTATATCAAATAATATATCGGTAGGTACATGTATCAACAATGAAACGCTTGATTTACAATACAAATTTGTTAATATAAGGATTGCATGATATGTTTTAAAATAAAAGCACAAATAAATAAATTTAACAACCAATTACAAATAAAACTATATTTCATTATTTGGTTGTTATTTGTAAATTCAAATGAATAAAACTGTAAAACATACCTTCTTATTTGGCACATGTTTATCATATCTATTATATGTTGGTCATTGTCGATACAACTTCGTGTTTGACCTTTAACCCTTTATCCATTTCCTTTTGTGTCAAACAGGCTAGGTAACCATCCATAACCTATAGTTAGCATACAATCAAAATATCACAAAAATACAAATATTTCTTGAAGAAAAAAAATAGATATGATAATATTTTTATGGGAACTGCAAACATTATATTTGAAGCTTTCTGTACATGTACATACTGCTGCTAAAGATAAAGTTCTAGCTGGATAGATTTCATAATACTAAATACAAAGGTGTTAATTACTTTTCAAAAATAAATACCCAGTACAAATTTTACCTGATCTGTCAGCCACTGACCCCTCTTCAAAGATTTGATACCAACATCAGTTAAGTTGAATCCTTATACTTTTGCTAGTATGTAATTTGATACCATATTCTGTCAACATGATTTTGTGCTGAAAAATAAAGTTGCAAATACATAAATATGAAATGTTCCTTAAAAACTAAACTAAAATGGATCTAAATCTAGGGGATCCAGTAGACTGACCTAGGGATTCCAGTAGACTGACCTAGGGGATCTGGTAGACTGACCTAGGGGATCTGGTAGACTGACCTAGGGGATCCAGTAGACTGACCTAGGGGATCCAGTAGACTGACCTAGGGGATCTGGTAGACTGACCTAGGGGATCTGAGTAGACTGACCTATGGGATCCATGTAGAATGACCTAGGGGATCTGGATAGACTGACCTAGGGGATCAGTAGACTGACCTAGGGGATCTGGTAGACTGACCTAGGGGATCTAGTAGACGACCTAGGGAGATCTGTAGACTGACCTAGGGATCTAGTAGACTGACCTAGGGGATCTGGTAGACTGACCTAGGGGATCCAGTAGACTGACCTAGGGGATCTGGTAGACTGACCTAGGGGATCTAGTAGACAGACCTAGGGGATCCGATAGACTGACCTAGGGGATCCAGTAGACTGACCTAGGGGATCTGGTAGACTGACCTAGGGGATCTGGTAGACTGACCTAGGGGATCTGATAGACTGACCTAGGGGATCTGGTAGACAGACCTAGGGGATCCAGTAGACTGACCTAGGGGATCTGGTAGACTGACCTAGGGGATCCGGTAGACTGACCTAGGGGATCCAGTAGACAGACCTAGGGGATCTAGCAGACAGACCTAGGGGATCTGGTAGACAGACCTAGGGGATCTGGTAGACTGACCTAGGGGATCTAGTAGACTGACCTACGGGATCTGGTAGACTGACCTAGGGGATCTAGTAGACAGACCAAGGCAATCCGGTAGACTGACCTAGGGGATCCAGTAAACTGACCTAGGGGATCTGATAGACTGACCTAGGGGATCCAGTAGACAGACCTAGGGGATCCGGTAGACAGACCTAGGGGATCCAGTAGACTGACCTAGGGGATCCAGTAGCCAGACCAAGGGAATCCAGTAGACTGACCTAGGGGATCTAGTAGACAGACCTAGGGGATCTGACAGACTGACCTAGGGGATCTGGTAGACTGACCTAGGGCATCTGATAGACTGACCTAGGGATCCAGTAGACTGACCTAGGGGATCCAGTAGACTGACCTAGGGGATCCAGTAGACTGACCTAGGGGATCCGGTAGACTGACCTAGGGGATCCAGGTAGACTGACCTAGGGGATCTGGTAGACTGACCTAGGGGATCTAGTAGACAGACCAAGTGAATCCGGTAGACTGACCTAGGGGATCCAGTAGACTGACCTAGGGGATCTAATAGACTGACCTAGGGGATCCAGTAGACAGACCTAGGGGATCCGGTAGACAGACCTAGGGGATCCAGTAGACTGACCTAGGGGATCCAGTAGCCAGACCAAGGGAATCCAGTAGACTGACCTAGGGGATCTGGTAGACTGACCTAGGGGATCCAGTAGACTGACCTAGGGGATCTGGTAGACTGACCTAGGGGATCTAGTAGACAGACCTAGGGGATCTGATAGACTGACCTAGGGGATCCGGTAGACTGACCTAGGGGATCCAGTAGACTGACCTAGGGGATCTGGTAGACTGACCTAGGGGATCTGATAGACTGACCTAGGGCATCCAGTAGACTGACCTAGGGGATCCATTAGACTGACCTAGGGGATCTGGTAGACTGACCTAGGGGATCTGGTAGACTGACCTAGGGGATCTGGTAGACTGACCTAGGGGATCTGATAGACTGACCTAGGGGATCCAGTAGACTGACCTAGGGATCTGGTAGACTGACCTAGGGGATCTGGTAGACTGACATAGGGGATCTGATAGACTGACCTAGGGGATCCAGTAGACAGACCTAGGGGATCCAGTAGACAGACCTTGGGGATCCAGTAGGGATCTGATAGACTGACCTAGGGGATCTGGTAGACTGACCTAGGGGATCCGGTAGACAGACCTAGGGGATCTGGTAGAGTGACCTATGGGGATCCAGTAGACAGATCTAGGGGATCTGGTAGACTGACCTATGGGATCCAGTAGACTGACCTAGGGGATCCAGTAGCCAGACCAAGGGAATCCAGTAGACTGACCTAGGGGATCCGGTAGACTGACCTAGGTGATCTGGTAGACTGACCTAGTGGGATCCAGTAGACTGACCTAGGGGATCTGGTAGACTGACCTAGGGGATCCAGTAGACTGACCTAGGGGATCTGGTAGACTGACCTAGGGGATCTAGTAGACAGACCTAGGGGATCTGATAGACTGACCTAGGGGATCCAGTAGACTGACCTAGGGGATCCAGTAGACTGACCTAGGGGATCCGGTAGACTGACCTAGGGGATCCAGTAGACTGACCTAGGGGATCTGGTAGACTGACCTAGGGGATCTGATAGACTGACCTAGGGGATCTGGTAGACTGACCTAGGGGATCTGGTAGACTGACCTAGGGGATCTGGTAGACTGACCTAGGGGATCTGATAGACTGACCTAGGGTATCCAGTAGACAGACCTTGGGGATCCAGTAGGGATCTGATAGACTGACCTAGGGGATCTGGTAGACTGACCTAGGGATCCAGTAGACAGACCTAGGGGATCTGGTAGACTGACCTATGGGATCCAGTAGACAGACCTAGGGGATCCGGTAGACTGACCTAGGGGATCTGGTAGACTGACCTAGGGGATCCAGTAGACTGACCTAGGGATCTGGTAGACTGACCTAGGGGATCTGATAGACTGACCTAGGAGATCTGATAGACTGACCTAGGGGATCCAGTAGACTGACCTAGGTGATCTGGTAGACTGACCTATGGGATCTAGTAGACAGACCTAGGGGATCCGGTAGACTGACCTCGGGGATCTGGTAGACTGACCTAGGGATCCAGTAGACTGACCTAGGGGATCTGTTAGACTGACCTAGGGGATCCTGTAGACAGACCTAGGGGATCTGATAGACTGACCTAGAGGATCTGATAGACTGACCTAGGGGATCCAGTAGACAGACCTAGGGGATCTGATAGACTGACCTAGGGGATCCGGTATACTGACCTAGGGGATCCGGTAGACTGACCTAGGGGATCTGGTATACTGACCTAGGGGATATCCGGTATACCGACCTAGGGGATCCGGTATACTGACCTAGGGGATATCTGGTAGACTGACCTAGGGGACCCGGTATACTGACCTAGGGGATCCAGTAGACTGACCTAGGGGATCTGATAGACTGACCTAGGGATCTGGTAGACTGACCTAGGGGATCTGGTAGACTGACCTAGGGGATCTGGTAGACTGACCTAGGGGATCTGATAGACTGACCTAGGGGATCCAGTAGACAGACCTTGGGGATCCAGTAGGGATCTGATAGACTGACCTAGGGGATCTGGTAGACTGACCAAGGGGATCCGGTAGACAGACCTATGGGATCCAGTAGACAGACCTAGGGGATCCGGTAGACTGACCTAGGGGATCTGGTAGACTGACCTATGGGATCCAGTAGACTGACCTAGGGGATCTAGTAGACAGACCTAGGAGATCTGATAGACTGACCTAGGGGATCTAGTAGACAGACCTAGGAGATCTGATAGACTGACCTAGGGGATCCAATAGACTGACCAGGGGATCTGGTAGCTATAGACTGACCTAGGGGATCTGGTAGACTGACCTAGGGGATCTAGTAGACAGGCCAAGGGAATCCGGTAGACTGACCTAGCGGATCCAGTAGACTGACCTAGGGGATCTGATAGACTGACCTAGGGGATCTGGTAGACTGACCTAGGGGATCTAGAAGACAGACCTAGGGGATATCCGGTATACTGACCTAGGGGATCCGGTATACTGACCTAGGGGATATCTGGTAGACTGACCTAGGGGACCCGGTATACTCACCTATGGGATCCAGTAGACTGACCTAGGGGATCTGGTAGACTGACCTAGGGGATCCGGTAGACAGACCTAGGGGATCTGATAGACTGACCTAGGGGATCTGGTAGATTGACCTAGGGGATCTAGTAGACAGACCAAGGCAATCCGGTAGACTGACCTAGGGGATCTGGTAGACTGACCTAGGGGATCCAGTAGACAGACCTAGGGGATATCCGGTATACTGACCTAGGGGATCCGGTATACTGACCTAGGGGATATCTGGTAGACTGACCTAGGGGACCCGGTATACTGACCTATGGGATCCAGTAGACTGACCTAGGGGATCTGGTAGACTGACCTAGGGGATCTGGTAGACTGACCTAGGGGATCTGATAGACTGACCTAGGGGATCTGATAGACTGACCTAGGGGATCCAGTAGACTGCCCTAGGGGATCTGGTAGACTGACCTAGGGGATCCAGTAGACTGACCTAGGGGATCTGGTAGACTGACCTAGGGGATCTAGTAGACAGACCTAGGGGATCTGATAGACTGACCTAGGGGATCTGATAGACTGACCTGGGGATCTGGTAGACTGACCTAGGGGATCTAGTAGACAGGCCAAGGGAATCCAATAGACTGACCTAGGGGATCTGATAGACTGACCTAGGGGATCTGGTAGCTATAGACTGACCCAGGGGATCCAGTAGACTGACCTAGGGGATCTGGTAGACTGACCTAGGGGATCTGGTAGACTGACCTAGGGGATCTAGAAGACAGACCAAGGGAATCCGGTAGACTGACCTAGGGGATCCAGTAGGACTGACCGAGGGGATTCCGTTAGAAACCCTACCGAGGGATCCAGGAAAGACTGACCTAGGGGATCTGATAGACTGACCTGAGGGACTGTAGACTGACCTAGGGGATCTAGAAGAGACAGACCAAGGGAACCGTAAGCGACCTAGTGACCAGTAGACTGACCTAGGGGGTCTGATGACTGACCTAGGGATCTGGTAGCTGACCTAGGGGATCTAGAAAACAGACCGGGCATCCGGTAGACTGACCTAGGGATCCATAACTGACCTATGGGGTCTGATAGACCTGACCTAGGGGATCTGGTAGACTGACCTAGGGATCTGATTAACTGACCGAGGGGTCTGGTAGACTCACCTAGGGGATCTGGTAGACTACCTGAGGGTATCCAGAAAGATGACCTAGGGGATCTGGTAAGACTACCCTAGGGGTCCGGTAGACTGACCTAGGGATCCAGAAGACTGACCTAGGGGATCTAGTAGACAGACCTAGGGGATCTGATAGACTGACCTAGGGGATCTGATAGACTGACCTGGGGATCTGGTAGACTGACCTAGGGGATCTAGTAGACAGGCCAAGGGAATCCAATAGACTGACCTAGGGGATCTGATAGACTGACCTAGGGGATCTGGTAGCTATAGACTGACCCAGGGGATCCAGTAGACTGACCTAGGGGATCTGGTAGACTGACCTAGTGGATCTGGTAGACTGACCTAGAGGATCTAGTAGACAGGCCAAGGGAATCCGGTAGACTGACCTAGCGGATCCAGTAGACTGACCTAAGGGGATCCAGTAGACTGACCTAGGGGATCCGTTAGACCGACCGAGGGGATCCAGTAGACTGACCTAGGGGATCTGATAGACTGACCTAGGGGATCTGGTAGACTGACCTAGGGGATCTAGAAGACAGACCAAGGGAATCCGGTAGACTGACCTAGGGGATCCAGTAGACTGACCTAGGGGGTCTGATAGACTGACCTAGGGATCTGGTAGACTGACCTAGGGGATCTAGAAAACAGACCAAGGGAATCCGGTAGACTGACCTAGGGGATCCAGTAGACTGACCTAGGGGGTCTGATAGACTGACCTAGGGGATCTGGTAGACTGACCTAGGGGATCTGATAGACTGACCTAGGGGATCTGGTAGACTGACCTAGGGGATCTGGTAGACTGACCTAGGGGATCCAGAAGACTGACCTAGGGGATCTGGTAGACTAACCTAGGGGATCCGGTAGACTGACCTAGGGGATCCAGAAGACTGACCTAGGGGATCTGGTAGACTGACCTAGGGGATCCGGTAGACTGACCTATTGGATCCAGTAGACTGACCTAGGGGATCTGGTAGACTGACCTAGGGGATCTGATAGACTGACCTAGGGGATCCGGTAGACTGACCTAGGGGATCTGGTAGACTGACCTAGGGGATCTGTTAGACCGACCGAGGGGATCCAGTAGACTGACCTAGGGGATCCGGTAGACAGACTTAGGGGATCCGTTAGACCGACTTAGGGGATCCAGTAGACTGACCTAGGGGATCTGGTAGACTGACCTAGGGGATCCAGTAGACTGACCTAGGGGATCCAGTAGACTGACCTAGGGGATCCTGTAGACAGACTAGGGGATCCGTTAGACCGACTTAGGGGATCCAGTAGACTGACCTAGGGGATCTGGTAGGCTGACCTAGGGGATCCAGTAGACTGACCTAGGGGGATCGATAGACTAACCTAGGGGATCTGTAGACTGACCTAGGGGATCTGGTAGACTGACCTAGGGGATCTGGTAGACTGACCTAGGGGATCTGGTAGACTGACCTAGGGGATCCGAAGACTGACCTAGGGGATCTGGTAGACTGACCTAGGGGATCCGATAGACTGACCTAGGGGATCCAGTAGACTGACCTAGGGGATCTGATAGACTAACCTAGGGGATCCAGTAGACTGACCTAGGGATCCAGTAGACTGACTTAGGGGATCTGATAGACTAACCTAGGGGATCTGGTAGACTGACCTAGGGGATCTGATAGACTAACCTAGGGGATCCAGTAGACTGACCTAGGGGATCCAGTAGACTGACTTAGGGGATCTGATAGACTAACCTAGGGGATCTGGTAGACTGACTTAGGGGATCTGATAGACTGACCTAGGGGATCCAGTAGACTGACCTAGGGGATCCATTAGACTGACCTAGGGGATCTGTTAGACTGACCTAGGGGATCTGGTAGACTGACTTAGGGGATCCAGTAGACTGACCTAGGGGATCCGGTAGACAGACTTAGGGGATCCGTTAGACCGACTTAGGGGATCCAGTAGACTGACCTAGGGGATCTGGTAGACTGACCTAGGGGATCCAGTAGACTGACCTAGGGGATCCAGTAGACTGACCTAGGGGATCCGGTAGACAGACTTAGGGGATCCGTTAGACCGACTTAGGGGATCCAGTAGACTGACCTAGGGGATCTGGTAGACTGACCTAGGGGATCCAGTAGACTGACCTAGGGGATCTGATAGACTAACCTAGGGGATCTGGTAGACTGACCTAGGGGATCTGATAGACTGACCTAGGGGATCTGGTAGACTGACCTAGGGGATCTGGTAGACTGACCTAGGGGATCCAGAAGACTGACCTAGGGGATCTGGTAGACTGACCTAGGGGATCCGATAGACTGACCTAGGGGATCCAGTAGACTGACCTAGGGGATCTGATAGACTAACCTAGGGGATCCAGTAGACTGACCTAGGGGATCCAGTAGACTGACTTAGGGGATCTGATAGACTAACCTAGGGGATCTGGTAGACTGACTTAGGGGATCTGATAGACTGACCTAGGGGATCCAGTAGACTGACCTAGGGGATCCATTAGACTGACCTAGGGGATCTGTTAGACTGACCTAGGGGATCTGGTAGACTGACCTCGGGGACCAAGTACACTACTGTCCTTAAGAATCTGATGAAATTAAAATGGGATTCTTGTAAACCTAATGGATCCAGTAGACTGATTTAGGGTGAAATGTAGGGTGAACTAGAGGATCCAGTAGACTGACCTTAGGGAAATGTACCCAGAAGTAACATATATAAGTATATTATTTTTACTTAGGCCAGAACTTACAGGACCTTTATTATTTTGCCTTTGATAACCGGGTAATTGAAAGAAAACTTTACCTTCAACTCATCTTCATTCAAAATCTTTTGTTTTTCCGTGGCCCGCTTGTGTTTATCCACTCCATAAACACAGTTCCTCTCATACTTGGAACATATGATGAAGGGCATACCATTATAAGGCACTACGTCATTTCCAACATCATAAAACCTTACTCTTTAATTTCTTTGGCATGCCTATAGTAGATATAAAAGTATATGTATAAAGCTTTCTTCTGTTCATAATGTGTTTTTGAGAAAAAAAAATATACATGTATATACATGAGGTCAAAAAATTATATCAGCAAATAAAAGTCCTTAGGTTATATATATAGTTCAAATTTATAATTATAGTTCGGCAATATCTATTCTGTATATATATGTGTTTGAAATTCTATAAAAATTGTACAAATAACGATATGATGTTGTAAAGCTCACCAGTCGAGATGTATCATTGTATATGGGGGTATAGCTATATATATATATATAAGTTTTTTTTAATGTAGATAATGATCTACCTCCAAATCTTCTCAAAGAAGTCAGTGTTGAAGTTTGTTTGTATATCATTCCTTGTTTTCATAATGAAACATTATAACTTGTATTTCTCGTTTCTCTGTTTATTGACTGTTTCAGGTTCATTTGGATTATATTCTTTATCAAAATACATATATAGCCATAATAACCTTGAAACGGATCCTGGACCCATCCATACTGTTAAAATTTCTATAATACTAATAGCTAATTGTAGTAGCACAGAAATTAGAATATAGTCATGTTGTAATTAATTTTTTTAATTTAATATGATAAATAATGGACGCAGGCTGTAAGCCTCTATGTCCATATCAATTGATATTACAATGTTTACAATGTGATATACATCTGCACTGGTGTGCAATGAGTTAATTTGTCCTTTTTCATATATATACACAAGTTAATTTGTTGGTATTATCCCAGTGATTGTCCAGTGCAATTTCAAACTGTTTAACCTCCTCGGCATCTATAACATGTTGTGGCAAATTGTTCCAAACATCTACTACCCTGAAGCTGAAAAAGTTTTTTCTTATGTCTAGGTTACATCGTTTTTTGAATATTTTGTGCGAGTGTCCCCTTGTCCTGCTGGTGGTGTCCATTTGGAACATATTTGTTGTGACTCGCTCGTCATAAATATTCTTCACGATTTTAAAGACGTTGATTAGGTCACCTCTATTCCTTCGGTGTTCTAAGGTTGGCAGTTTCAGTCTCTGCAAGCGTTCCGGGTACGACAAGTTTTTAAAACCAGGTATGAAGCATAATCATATATCATTATAAATTACTTTGTCAATAATCATTTAATTGTCCATCTAGGGTCCTTGACAATCAAGTTGATTGTTGAAGATAGTAATGAATTGTATGATGTTTACATTTGATGGGCTAATAAAGATATGTATAGTACAGCTGGGCAATATTCTCAGATCGGGAGACATTCACCAGATCGATAGGTTGTCTCCCGATCTGGAGAAAACTAGCAATATTTACTTGTCTACTGATCGGGAGAATCTCCCTAGATTAGTATAGGCCTAATATAACTTATAGTCAAATACATGTATGTATTGTACATGACCTCTACTTAATTTTCATCAAAGCAGTCAAAACAGTTCCCCTTGTCTGCCGGTCGTATATCTCTTTTTATTGTTACATACTTGGTTATAAACTTATCAAGAAACAAATTTTACATTTATGAACAACCTACTACCTAGTAACGTTAGCATTTACATCAGCCTTCGACACTAACGGTAGACCTGGTGCCCGAGTCCACCAAAATATTTGGAGGTCTCCAAAAACTGCACTTACCTGGAGACCGTCGGGCACTGAGATTTTTACATTGAGGTGTTCTTAAAATGTAGGAATTTTTAGTAAAATGTACCCAAAAAGTTGTCGATTTAATTTCAATATCCGTCAGTCGTTTATACCCATGTGTTGCACGCATGTAAAACTGCACTTGTGTACTCCCGTCTTTCCGGTCGCCAGAGTATTTGGAACGCTTGTAATTTTAGACAATAAACTAGTACTATTTCAAGCGTCTATATGACCAAGGTAAGTCGGCGCGAAGCGAAAGTGACCTTCACTTGCATTGACCTAGGGTAAACAACACACGTACATAGAGATGCATCGGTGGTTGGGGCTGTCGCCTCCTCCGAAAAAAGCCAAGACATCGAAGGAACGACGGGTTCAACAGCATCAATACGAGAAAGAAAAGAAAGTTCCAGAACTCCTTGCAAACACAGTTTAATTGGTTGCGCTACGACGATGTACACATGTACTGTACACTGTGTCGTAAACATGGAGAAACCGGGTCGTTTACTACAGGAGGAGGATAAACTGGCCAATAACCAGGACCTTATTGAACTTCAACGGAAGTCTTTTAAACTCCTCATGGAAATAATATAATAAAATATTTGAACAAATGAAATAAGTTTCTTTTTATAATTTTTTTTTTTGTTGAAAATGTGGGCTCCAAGATTCTGTGGAGGGCACCAAGAATTTAAGTATCAGGAGACCGTTGGTCTCCAAGGCCTGGAAAGTTAGTGTCAAAGGCTGTACATGTATCTTTGACACAACTTACCCTCTCTTTTTTTCCCCGAAACAAAAGTCAATGACTTTTCCACCTCGAAAGCCTTTCGCACATTTTCGGCCTCCTGAAAGGTGTTCATGTACCCTTTCAAATTGTCGTCCGATAAAGAAGTCCATAGATTTGACCATGTACTAGCCGTTGCCGGCTTCTCCATCTTCAAGCCGAAGCAATCATAAGCGTTTCAGAGACCGAGACTACGACAATATATAATTTATAAACATGAATATTCATGAGTGATGACGTAGGGCGGTCTGCCAGGTGACGGCGAGGCTGGAAGTGGTTATCGGTTTGGCGCATGAAGAGTCAAGACTGAAGTTGAATTCATCACCAGGTAAAAACCAGATAATGTATTTTTTTTCATTGAAATATTTGATGGAATGAAGCATGATTAGTTTAGTAAATGTTTGTCTCGGTGCCAATTAATGTTAAGTCACAAAGTGGGTTCGGTTTATCCGAAACGAAACTAACAACTCAGGAGCCAAACATCAGAAAATTGGATACTTTGTAATGGAAATCGTTTCATTTCTACCAAGTTGATGAAGTATCAATTCCTTTTCTGCAAAAAACATTATATCCATTTCAACTTTCATTTGTGTACTTTTCTTTCGTATTAGGAAATACGTGTTTCTATTTATAGACTTGCAGTAACTGTCAGGGAATTCCCCTGACTTCAAAAAAGAGTGTTTACCTCCCAGGACGTAGTCCGAGAGATGTATAGTCATGGGTCGCATTTTTTTGGGCAAAGTTTGTCTTTCGCCAACGATTTGAGCTTTCTAAGTACCTACAGAGAACAATTGATGAACTGCAAAGCTATTATGCTAATCTTGAGTTGAGAAGTTTGTCGTGACATTGTCTTAATTCATTAGCGAGTAATTAGGGAAAACTTTTATTTGTGTTACTATAAATGAGCATTACTCTACACAGGGCATCCAGTTTACCCTTGACTTTTAGCAATTTCAGGAGTCAAATCACTATTTCTGAGGAATCTGTAGGGTCAAAACATATGTCAAATTAGAACGAATATTCATACCCTGCCTACACTGCTCTCCGGCAGGGCACAGGGACGCGTTACAATATGTTTATATCGACCCCCCTATATATTTTATACATACATTACTATTGTAACATGTCCCTGTGTTTATATCGACCCCCCATATATTTTATACATACATTACTATTGTAACGTGTCCCTGTGGGCAGGGTATGAAGTCCCTCCCATTGCCGATAGTGTAGCAAGCCCCAATGTGATTCACATCGGGCAGTATTTAGCTGTGGTTAAAATTTTCTCGGATAAAAAACAGATGTAAATTGATGATTCTGGTATCTGTTATCAATATTCAAATCACAAACCTGCACATTACGTCAATTGTTTAACAATAAATAGTAAAATTCAAAACGAGCAAGACACACAGATCTATCAGTTCAAACATACCGCCATCTTTGATACAAGTGTAAAGGCCAATTTCCTTATCAGGCAATCAAAATAAATTGATGCTAATGAGATTTCCCGCATGATTTCAACAGAAAAACAGATTCAAGGTTATATACCTTGGTGAGGAAGGTCAATTCATTCTGAAATTATTTAATTATGCAAAGTAAGATTCGCTTTCTTCACAAGAGTTACAAAACAGCGGTTAAATATCTCTGATATTGTATTTAGTTATCGTAGTAGCTTCATCCATAGTATGGATCAATGGTTCCATATTTGGGTTAGAATCCTCGTGAGAGTTTTTCGAGAAGTATCATGGTGAATCACGGAGACAACTCCGAGCAGTATCATATATCGGAATATGCGAATTAAAGATTTCTAGATTAGACGGTAGGCTAATACATTGCAAAATTGTATTAGAAATGTTTAATTAAACAAACTATTATTCCAAAGTTAAACGATATCCGCTATTTGTAGCATTTTCGAGGTTCACCGTTTTGCTACATTACAAGCAATGGGAGGGAATCGTAGCTCTGACGACGACCATCTGTCAGAAATTGTCCGTCCGTCGTCCAGAGCTACGTTATCTCAGCTAATGTCAAATAGACATGTCCCTTTCAAACCTAAGAGTCGGCTCTTAACTTGGGGAGTCAAAAATATACTCTCAAGGGTCTACTGGATGCCCTGCTACATATAATCTATGTATGTAAAGAACGTTCCTCTGTCACCCTCCCTCTCTATAGTCCGTACCCTCTGTCACCCTTCCTCTCTATAGTCCGTACCCTCTGTCACCCTCCCTCTCCATAGTCCGTACCCTCTGTCACCCTTCCTCTCCATAGTCCATACCCTCTGTCACCCTCCCTCTCCATAGTCCGTACCCTCTGTCACCCTTCCTCTCCATAGTCCGTACCCTCTGTCACCCTTCCTCTCCATAGTCCGTACCTTCTGTCACCCTTCCTCTCCATAGTCCGTACCCTCTGTCACCCTTCCTCTCCATAGTCCGTACCCTCTGTCACCTTTCCTCTCCATAGTCCGTACCCTCTGTCACCCTTCCTCTCCATAGTCCGTACCCTCTGTCATCCTTCCTCTCTATAGTCCGTACCCTCTGTCACCCTCTCCTCTATAGTCCGTACCCTCTGTCACCCTCCCTCTCTATAGTCTGTACTCTCTGTCACCCTTCCTCTCCATATTCCGTACCCTCTGTCACCCTCCCTCTCTATAGTCCATACCCTCTGTCACACTTCCTCTCTATAGTCCGTACCCTCTATCACCCTCTCCTCCATAGTCCGTACCCTCTGTCACCCTCCCTCTCCAAAGTCCGTATCCTCTGTCACCCTCTCCTCCATAGTCCGTACCCTCTGTCACCCTCCCTCTCGATAGCCCGGTACCCTCTGTCACCCTCACTCTCCATAGTCAGTACCCTCTGTCACCCTCACTCTCCATAGTCAGTACCCTCTGTCACCCTTCCTCTCCATAGTCCGTACCTTCTGTCACCCTTCCTTTCCATATCCCTTACCCCTCTGTCACACATTTTCCTTTAAATTTAATAGCCCTCTGTAACTCTCTCCCCACCATAGCCCCTACCTCTATGTCACACTCTCCCCACCATAGCCCCTACCTCTATGTCACAATTTCTCCTCCATAGCCCCTACCCCTGTCAGTCCTTTCCCCTCAATATTGCCCCTTCCCCCAGTCACCCTCTCCCCTTCCATCGCCCTTCCCCCTCTGTCACATTCTCCCCACTATAGCCCCTACCTCTATCATAGTCTATGTCACAATTTCTCCTCCATAGCCCCTATCCCTGTCAGTCCTTTCCCCTCAATATTGCCCCTTCCCCCAGTCACACTCTCCCCTTCCATAGCCCCTTTCTATCTCAGGCTTCCTTACCTAGATGTGGTTTGTTAACAGACGATGGCAACAACCGACCAATTTAAAAGAAAAAATGTTGATTGAATTACTCTATGTGTATGCAGCTATTCAATTGTGTAATTCTGAATAGCACTGCAGCTTGTATAAAGAAAACCTTGTCATATTACTAGTTAGGTGTCAGTCAGGCTTGTGTGATAGTAGTATTGTGTTACCTGTTATGGTGGTTTAAGATCTAAAATACAGAGAGACTATGTATAACTTGAGAATCCTCAATGTATGTTTAATTATATACGTGACGTGTCAGAAAGATATGTCACATGACAAAAATAACAAATAACTATTGGCTGTCTTAAGATCGTACGTCACTGGAAAGTCCACCATATCTCCATAACACCAGTGTTTACAGCACTAACACAAGAACTTGTTCGATGAGATACCTATGTCTACCTGAGTACAAAGAGATACGCCATTGGACATTTGTCTTAAATAGAATTGTTGACTAATTTTGCTACTTGTGTGTGCATAATTGACATTTTGAAGTTCGTCTGCCTTAAATGGTCATCAACTAGACTTCAACTACCTGTACTGTAAAGAAGAATCTATCCGTGAAGTTAACTTGTTTTAGGTAGGTATTACACAGTTTATCAGTATTTTGATTGGAATTAAGAACATATTTACATATTTGTGACCAGACTATTTATAACTAAACCCCCATGTGTATCACTGATATAGTATGTATCACCACTGTATGCTCTCTCAAGTTAAAACTTTTCGTTACTGGTCCCCCACTTTATTAATGCGTAATGATAATCAGTTGAATGTCCACATCCAAAATGATCTGTCTACACGATATATCATCAACCCCAGAAGTTCACATTCACATCACAGCATCAAGGTCGAGGTTAAAGGTCAAAGGCCACCCTTTTACAATAAAAGTTGATGTATCACGATATCTCCTGTTCAACAGATTTGGTTCATATTTATACCATAGCATCACACCATTAATTTCTACTCTTGACTTAAACGAAAAACAAACAAAAAACTGCTATAGATATGAAATCTCATACAACCCTGGGCATTTTGATTTAATTGTTGAAGGAGTTGGTGGTATCTGTATGCGAATCCATTGTGAAACAATTGGTAAAAGGGTTGGGATAAATCTGTGTGGGCCCATTGGTGAAGGGGTTGGGGGTATCTGTGTGGGCCCATTGGTGAAGGGGTTGGATAAATCTGTGTGGGCCCATTGGTGAAGGGGTTGGGTAAATCTGTGTGGGCCCATTGGTGAAGGGGTTGGGTAAATCTGTGTTGGCCCATTGGTGAAGGGTTCGGGGGTATCTGTGTTGGCCCATTGGTGAAGGGTTGGGGGGTATCTGTGGGCCTATGGTGATTGGGTTGGGGGTATCTGTGTGGGCCGATGGTGAAGGGGCCGGGGGTATCTGTGTAGGGCCCATTGGTGAAGGGGTTGGGTAAATCTGTGTAGGGCCCATTGGTGAAGGGGTTCAGGGGTATCTGTGGGCCAATTGGTGAAGGGGTTGGGGTAAATCTGTGTAGGGCCCATTGGTGAAGGGTTCAGGGGTATCTGTGTAGGCCTATGGTGAAGGGGTCGGGGGTATCTGTGTAGGGCCCATTGGTGAAGGGTCGGGGGTATCTGTGTAGGGCCCATTGGTGAAGGGGTCGGGGGTATCTGTGTAGGGCCCATTGGTGAAGGGGTCGGGGGTATCTGTGTAGGGCCCATTGGTGAAGGGGTTCGGGGGTATCTGTGTGGGCCCATTGGTGAAGGGGTCGGGGGTATCTGTGTAGGGCCCATTGGTGAAGGGGTCGGGGGTATCTGTGTAGGGCCCATTGGTGAAGGGTTCGGGGGTATCTGTGTAGGGCCCATTGGTGAAGGGGTCGGGGGTATCTGTGTAGGGCCCATTGGTGAAGGGGTCGGGGGTATCTGTGTAGGGCCCATTGGTGAAGGGGTCGGGGGTATCTGTGTAGGGCCCATTGGTGAAGGGGTCAGGGGTATCTGTGTAGGGCCCATTGGTTAAGGGTTCGAGGGTATCTGTGTGGGTCAATTGGTGAAGGGGTCGGGGGTATCTGTGCAGGGCCCATTGGTGAAGGGGTCGGGGGGTATCTGTGTAGGGCCCATTGGTGAAGGGTTCGGGGGTATCTGTGTAGGGCCCATTGGTGAAGGGTTCGGGGGTATCTGTGTAGGGCCCATTGGTGAAGGGTTCTGGGGTATCTGTGTAGGGCCCATTGGTGAAGGGGTCGGGGGTATCTGTGTAGGGCCCTATGGTGAAGGGGTCTGGGGGTATCTGTGTGGGCTAATTGGTGAAGGGATTGGGTAAATCTGTGTGGGCCCATTGGTAAAGGGGTTGGGTAAATCTGTGTTGGCCCATTGGTGAAGGGGTCGGGGGTATCTGTGTTGGCCCATTGGTGAAGGGTTGGGGGTATCTGTGGGCCTATGGTGATTGGGTTGGGGGTATCTGTGTAGGGCCCATTGGTGAAGGGGTTGGGTAAATCTGTGTAGGGCCCATTGGTGAAGGGTTCAGGGGTATCTGTGGGCCAATTGGTGAAGGGGTCGGGGGTATCTGTGTAGGCCTATGGTGAAGGGGTCGGGGGTATCTGTGTAGGGCCCATTGGTGAAGGGGTGGGGGTATCTGTGTAGGGCCCATTGGTGAAGGGGTCGGGGGTATCTGTGTAGGGCCCATTGGTGAAGGGGTCGGGGGTATCTGTGTAGGGCCCATTGGTTAAGGGTTCGGGGGTATTTGTTTGGGCCCATTGGTGAAGGGGTCGGGGGTATCTGTGTAGGGCCCATTGGTGAAGGGGTCGGGGGTATCTTTGTGGGCCTATGGTGAAGGGGTCCGGGGGTATCTGTGTAGGGCCCATTGGTGAAGGGGTCAGGGGTATCTGTGTAGGGCCCATTGGTTAAGGGTCGAGGGTATCTGTGTAGGTCAATTGGTGAAGGGGGTCGGGGGTATCTGTGCAGGGCCCATTGGTGAAGGGGTCAGGGGGTATCTGTGTAGGGCCCATTGGTGAAGGGTTCGGGGGTATCTGTGTAGGGCCCATTGGTGAAGGGTTTGGGGGTATCTGTGTAGGGCCCATTGGTGAAGGGTTCTGGGGTATCTGTGTAGGGCCCATTGGTGAAGGGGTCGGGGGTATCTGTGTAGGGCCCATTGGTGAAGGGGGTTGGGTAATCTGTGTAGGGCACATTGGTGCAAGGGTTTCAGGGGTATCTGTGGGCCAATTGGTGAAGGGGTCGGGGGTATCTGTGTAGGGCCTATGGTGGAAGGGGTCGGGGGGTATCTGTGTAGGGCCCATTGGTGAAGGGGTGGGTGTATCTGTGTAGGGCCCATTGGTGAAGGGGTCGGGGTATTGTGGAGGGCCCATTGTGTTAAGGGTTCGGGGTATTTGTTTGGGCCCATTGGTGAAGGGGTCGGGGGTATCTGTTCTAGGGCCCCATTGGTGAAGGGGTCGGGGGTATCCTGTGTAGGGCCCATTGGTGAAGGGGTCAGGGGTATCTGTGTAGGGCCCATTGGTTAAGGGTTCGAGGGTATCTGTGTGGGTCAATTGGTGAAGGGGTCGGGGGTATCTGTGCAGGGCCCATTGGTGAAGGGGTCGGGGGTATCTGTGTAGGCCCATTGGTGAAGGGGTCGGGGGTATCTGTGTAGGGCCCATTGGTGAAGGGGTTTGGGGTATCTGTGTAGGGCCCATTGGTGAAGGGGTTCGGGGGTATCTGTGTAGGGCCCATTGGTGAAGGGGTCGGGGGTATCTGTGTAGGGCCCATTGGTGAAGGGGTCGGGGGTATCTGTGTAGGGCCCATTGGTGAAGGGGTCGGGGGTATCTGTGTGGGCCTATGGTGAAGGGGTTGGAGATGTCTGTGTGGGCTAATTGGTGAAGGGGTTAGGGATATCTGTGTCAGCTCTTTGGTGAAAGGGCTGGGGTCAAGCTATGTGGCCTCATCGGTAAAGGGTTGGGTATATCAATGTGGGCCATTGGTAAAGGGGTCATTGCATCTGTGTCAGCCCATCGGTGAAAGGGTTGAGGTATATCTATGTGAACCCATTGGTGAAAGGGTTGAGGTAAATCTGTGTGGGCCCATTGATGGAAGGGTTGGCGTTAAATCTGTGTCAGCCCATTGATGAAGCGGGCGGGGGTATATGTGTCAGCCCATTTGTGAAAGGGTTGGGGTTGTGTATATCTGTATGTGCCCTTTGGGAAAGGGGTTGGGTTAATATCTTCATCAGCCACCACTCACTTTGCTTTCATTTGTTGTTACTTATCTGTCCATGCCCCCTACTTTATTTTTCCCTTCCCCTCAAAGTCCCTACTGTCTGTCAACCCTTCCCTCAAAGTCTATACCCTCTGTCACCCTTCCCTTCCATAGTCCATACCTTTTTCATCCCCCTCTATACCCCCTAGTCTCTGTACCTTCCTCTCCCTCCATAATCTCTTTCCCTCTATCCGTACATCCTCCTCAATTGCCCTATCCCTTTATCACATCTTCCCCTCCAAGCCTTACACCTCTGTCACACTTTCCCTCTGTCACACTTCCCTGCTGTGACTTTCCCCTCCAAAGTCCCTTTCCCTCTGTCACGCTTCCCCTCCATAGCCCCTTTCCGGCTGTCACACCTTACGCTCCATAGACTCTACCTTCTGTCACATCTTCCCCTTCCTTAGCCCCTACCCCTATGTCACATCCTCCCCTTCCATAGCCCCTACCCCTCTGTCACAGCCTCCCCTTCCTTAGCCCCTACCCTTCTGTCACAGCCTCCCCTTCCTTAGTCCCTACCTCTCTGTCACATCCTCCCCTTCCATAGCCCCTACCCCTCTGTCACAGCCTCCCCTTTCTTAGCCCCTACCCTTCTGTCACAGCCTCCCCTTCCTTAGCCCCTACCCCTCTGTCACATCCTCCCCTTCCTTAGCCCTACCCTCTGTCACAGCCTCCCCTTCCATAGCCCCTACCCCTCTGTCACAGCCTCCCCTTCCTTAGCCCCTACCCCTCTATCACAGCCTCCCCTTCCATAGCCCCTACCCCTCTGTCACAGCCTCCCCTTCCTTAGCCCCTACCCCTCTATCACAGCCTCCCCTTCCATAGCCCCTACCCCTCTGTCACAACCTCCCCTTCCTTAGCCCCTACCCCTCTGTCACATCCTCCCCTTCCATAGCCCCTACCTCTCTGTCACAGCCTCCCCTTCCTTAGCCTCTACCCCTCTGTCACATCCTCCCCTTCCATAGCCCCTACCTCTCTGTCACAGCCTCCCCTTCCTTAGCCTCTACCCCTCTGTCACAGCCTCCCCTTCCTTAGCCCCTACCCCTCTGTCACATCCTCCCCTTCCATAGCCCCTACCTCTCTGTCACAGGCCTCCCTTCCTTAGCCTCTAACCCTCTGTCAACACATCCTTCCCCTCCCTTAGCCCCTACCCCTCTGTTACATCCTCCCCTTCCATATCAGCCCTACCCCCGTCCTGGCACAGCCTTCCCCCTCCTTAGCCTCTACCCCTCTGTCACACGCCTCCCCTTCCTAAGCCCCTACCCCTCTGTCACATCCTCCCCGGTCCATAGCCCCTACCCCTCTGTCACAAGCCTCCCCTTCCTTAGGGGCCCCCTACCCCTCTGTCACAGCCCTTCCCCTTCCTTAGTCCCTACCCCCTCTATCAACATCCTCCCCCTTCCATAGCCCCCTACCCCTCTGTCACAGCCTCCCCTTCCTTAGCCCCTACTACCCCTCTATCACAGCCTCCCCTTCCTTAGCCCCTACCCCTCTGTCACATCCTCCCCTTCCTTAGCCCCTACCCCTCTATCACATCCTCCCCTTCCTTAGCCCCTACCCCTCTGTCACAACCTCCCCTCCCTTAGCCCCTTGTTATCCATGCATTCCTTCCCTGATATGACTGTGGTGTGTAATCAGTGCATGCCATCTAAAGACCAATTGAAATACTTCAATTGAATTTTTGAGTCTTTTTTATATCCGGCAGTCCAATTGTGTAACTCTGAATAGAAATACAACTTGTATAAAGAAAACCCTGTCTTACTCCTTATTGTTAGTCAGTCGAGCTTGTGTGATAGTAGTTTTGTGTTACATGTTATGGTGGTTTGGGTTCTAAAATACAGATAGATTATATATAACTTGAAAATCCTCAATGTATGTTTAATTATATAAGTGACGTGTCAGAAAGATATGTCACATGACAAATACACAAATAACTATTGGTTGTCTTAAGATCGTACGTCACTGTAAAGTTCACCATATCTCCATAACACCAGTGTTTACAGCACTAACACAAGAACTTGTTGGATGAGATACCTATGTCTACCTGTGTATAAAGAGATTCGCTACTGGACATTTGTCTTAAATAGAATTGTTGACTAATTTTGCTACTTGTGTGTGCATAATTGACATTTTGGAGTTCTTCTGCCTTAAATGGTCAGCAACTAGACTTCAACTACCTGTACTCTAAAAAGAATCTATCTGAGCAGTTGACTTGTTTTAGGTAGGTATTACACAGTTTATCAGTATTTTGATTGGAATTAAGAACATATTTACATATTTGTGACCAGACTATTTATAACTAAACCCCCACGTGTATCACTGATATAGTATGTATCACCACTGTATGCTCTCTCAAGTTAAAACTTTTCGTTACTGGTCCCCCACTTCATTAGGGCCTACATGGTAATTAGTTGAATGTCCACATCCATAATGATCTGTCTACACAATATATCATCAACCCCAGAAGTTCACATTCACATCACAGCATCAAGGTCAAAGTTAAAGGTCAAAGGCCACCCTTTTACAATAAAAGTTGATGTATCACGATATCTCCTGTCCGACAGATTTGGTTCATATTTTTACCATAGCATCACACCAACAATTTCTACACTTGACTTAAACGAAAAACAAACAAAAAACTGCTATATATGTGAAATCTCATACAACCCTGGGCATTTTGATTTGATTGTTGAAGGAGTTGGTGGTATCTGTATGCGAATCCATTATTAGACAAGTGGTTAAAGGGTTGGGGTAAATCTGTGTGGGCCCATTGATGAAAGGGTTGGGTATTTCTGTGTGGTCTATTTGTGAAGGGATTAGGGTAAATCTGTGTTGGCCCATTGGTAAAAGAGTCGGGGGTTCTGTTTGGACCCATTGGTGAAAGGGTTTAGTATGTCTGTGTGGGTCCATTGGTGAATGGGTTGGGTTAATATCTTATAATAGCCACCACTGACTTTGCTTTCATTTGTTGTTATCTATGTGTGCATAGCATCTACCTCTATGTCACTCATCCTTGTCCCTCCCGATAACCCCCGGCCTCTACCCCCCTAGTTTTTGGGTTTTTACCCATTCCCCTCCGCCCAGGGACCTTC
>NC_047030.1:36026337-36142457 GCF_902652985.1 Pecten maximus | reverse complement strand
GATATTGATCTACCTCCAAATCTTCTCAAAGAAGTCAGTGTTGAAGTTTGTTTGTATATCATTCCTTGTTTTCATAATGAAACATTATAACTTGTATTTCTCGTTTCTCTGTTTATTGACTGTTTCAGGTTCATTTGGATTACATGTATATTCTTTATCAAAATATATATATAGCCATAATAACCTTGAAACGGATCCTGGACCCATCCATACTGTTAAAATTTCTATAATACTAATAGCTAATTGTAGTAGCACAGAAATTAGAATATAGTCATGTTGTAATCATATATCATTATAAATTACTTTGTCAATAATCATTTAATTGTCCATCTAGGGTCCTTGACAATCAAGTTGATTGTTGAAGATAGTAATGAATTGTATGATGTTTACATTTGATGGGCTAATAAAGATATGTATGGTATAATATAACTTATAGTCAAATACATGTATTGTACATGACCTCTACTTAATTTTCATCAAAGCAGTCAAAACAGTTCCCCTTGTCTGCCGGTCGTATATCTCTTTTTATTGTTACATACTTGGTTATAAACTTATCAAGAAACAAATTTTACATTTATAAACAACCTACTACCTAGTAACGTTAGCATTTATCTTTGACACAACTTACCCTCGTGTTTTCCGAACAGAGATTCTTTTTTTCCCGAAACAAAAGTCAAGGACTTTTCCACCTCGAAAGCCTTTCGCACATTTTCGGCCTCCTGAAAGGTGTTCATGTACCCTTTCAAATTGTCGTCCGATAAAGAAGTCCATAGATTTGACCATGTACTAGCCGTTGCCGGCTTCTCCATCTTCAAGCCGAAGCAATCATAAGCGTTTCAGAGACCGAGACTACGACAATAATTTATAAACATGAATATTCATGAGTGATGACGTAGGGCGGTCTGCCAGGTGACGGCGAGGCTGGAAGTGGTTATCGGTTTGGCGCATGAAGAGTCAAGACTGAAGTTGAATTCATCACCAGGTAAAAACCAGATAATGTACTTTTTTTCATTGAAATATTTGATGGAATGAAGCATGATTAGTTTAGTAAATGTTTGTCTCGGTGCCAATTAATGTTAAGCAACAAAGTGGGTTCGGTTTATCCGAAACGAAACTAACAACTCAATTGGATACTTTTTAATGGAAATCGTTTCATTTCTACCAAGTTGATGAAGTATCAATTCCTTTTCTGAAAAAAAACATTATATCCATTTCAACTTTCATTTGTATACTTTTCTTTCGTATTAGGAAATACGTGTTTCTATTTATAGACTTGCAGTAACTGTCAGGGAATTCCCCTGACTTCAAAAAAGAGTGTTTACCTCCGGTCCCAGGACGTAGTCCGAGAGATGTATAGTCATGGGTCGCATTTTTTTGGGCAAAGTTTGTCTTTCGCCAACGATTTGAGCTTTCTAAGTACCTACAGAGAACAATTGATGTACTGCAAAGCTATTATGCTAATCTTGAGTTGAGAAGTTTGTCGTGACATTGTCTTAATTCATTAGCGAGTAATTAGGGAAAACTTTTATTTGTGTTACTAGTGGGGTGACACCTGAAGGATGTCACAGAAAGAATGAAGTGTAGTTAGGGGCGATAACTCTGTTCCAGCAGTTTTCATCAAAATCGCTCTCTATCTACATTGCGACCAATAAGATAAGACCTTGTGTTGTGGGCCGCCGTAGCCGAGTGGTTAAGGTGTCCCGACACTTTATCACTAGCCCTTCACCTCTGGGTTGTGAGTTCGAAACAAACAAGGGGCAGATACCTTGTTTTGACTCTAGGTCGGTGGTTTTCCTCCGGGTACTCCAGCTTTCCTCCACCACGAAAACCAAGCACGTCCTTAAATGATCCTGGCATTTTATAGGACGTTAAAAAAATGTAAAACTGTGTTGTTGCCAAGAAAATGAAACCCATTAAGTTTAATTTGCTGTCCCATAATACCCCTATTTCATTGAAATCAAACAATATCTAAAGGATTTGGACCAATCAGAGGCTAGAAAATGGCGACCTTTTCGGTAAAATATGATTATTGTTTAAGTGAGGTTATACAAGAGTAACCAGTGTCCCATGATGTACCTACATACCAAATTTAAATTTCATTGCAATTGGACAATAACTAAAATCTTCGAAAATGAATACGTTCCGTTACCACACTTCATTCTTTATAATATTCTATCGTCAATTTATCCATCATCCATTACCACGATAGTTAAGAAATAATTAACGATGATTCGTGTATTGATGCAGGATATACAACGAGGACGAGGATATTTTGCATTTAAATTAATAACGAAGGCCGCAGGTCAAAGTTGATTATTTCTATTCTGCCATGTACTGTTTAGTTCTGAGATCTATATAGAAAAACGGCAAAGAAACCCCGGAAAAACCTTGTAATTTATTTCTTGAGTATTGCATTATTTTGTTGATAAAATATATACATTTGTATTTCTTTACAGGCACTACAGTACTACAATCAAAAACATCTATCATATGGCATTGATTTTGAAAATTAAAAAAAAAAGGATAAAAAAAAAATATGCCTTCGTAGGATTCGAACTCGCGTCTTGATAAAAAATAGAAGAAGTCTAACCATTAGTCCACTCGGCTACAGTAACCGTATTACTTATTGGGTGAATATTAGATACATAACATTGTAACAGCCGTGACTCACAAATGTCTATTATTGACACGTGCGTGTATTACTGGAAAATAATCATGGTTTTTATCCAATCAAAACTGTCGTTGCATAGCAAACATGGTAGAATATTAAATAATTAATGAATTTCGTTGCTTATACTGCCATTAATTATATTTTAAAATTAATAAAGTATTTCTATTACTAAGTTTAAAATACCTCTTGAGTATTAATACTAAAAAAACAATTCCACAAGTGTATACAAAATCCTAAACATCACTTCTGGTTATAACATCATATATTGGGACCGAGTTCACAATTAGCTTCGCTATATGTTTCATTGTAATATTAAAATTCATAATAAATTCCCAAAATTGCATTTACAACTTTCTATTTCACCTGGTCAAGACCAACATCTGAGAAACAAAATATAAAAGTTTCAACACAGCATGTTGGACATTATCAGGCGATATCTGTCAACAGCTGTCACCAAATACCGATTATATACATCCGGGTCAGGGGTAGAGGTCAAATCTACACCCAAAAGTGTGTTAACGACTTGCGCAACACGACCGGCCAATCAGCTTGTGTTTCACCTGATCCAAGTCCCTTTGGAGAATGCGTTTCTCTGGTTTGTAGCTGTTTTCCCCGAGTAAATACATGTAACACATGAAACAAGTACTTTATATATGATACGAGGATAAATAGTAGTGTGTTGAGATTTAGAAAATCACAAATACACACTGTTACTGAAAATAGAATGACGTAGGATTCTGGTGTAAAAAGGCGGGAATTCCCCAGGCGGGAGTTCCCCAGTGCAGTACCCGTGTGACCTAAGCGGAAACTGTTGCATCACGGACACGACAGAGAAAAATAACTTAAACCAGCAGTCAAAGTGTCGATTTTGGCGTGTTTGTACCCAAAATATTTCCATAACTAGATTATTCCCAGATATACGGGATATGTCTGGACATACATGTAGATCACACCGAGTTTTATAAGTGTGGAAAGTTTTATCAAAATGTATAGAGTCGCTTTTCAGTTCGCTCCGGCAAAGTGGTCTGAATTAGCCGCATGTACATTACGTTCCGTCCTTCAATACACTACATTCCACACATACTTGGTTACGTCACTGGTGACGTAACATCCGCCAACTCTCGATAAAATACGACCCTTTTTCAAAACCCTATTGTGGCCGTTCTATTAAAGATATAGAAAAACTAAAGATTCCATTTTCTTTAGAATCCTCTCTACTTGTTATGTTTTGAGTTTCAGAATTTTTCATTAAAGCGCTGATTTTTAAGGACCGGTTAAACAGAAGCTACCGGTCAAAATGACGATTTTGGCATGTTTGACCCAAAATATCTCATAAATACCATTTCCCACAGGGATACCAGATACATCCAGACCTAGATCGAGCCGAGTTTTACAATCGTTCAAAGTATCAACCGAATTGTATGAGCCAATTTTTCTGTCCTCAAATCGCTATTATATCCGGCAAAATAGGCGAATTAGCTCGTAATACATTACGTTCCGTAAGGAACGATAACTCCGTTATCGCCCCTTACTACACTCCATTCTTTACTATAAATGAGCATTTCTCTACACAGGGCATCCAGTTTACCCTTGACTTTTAGCAATTTCAGAAGTCAGATAACTATTTCTGAGGAATCTGTAGGGTCAAAACATACGTCAAATTAGAACGAATATTCATACCCTGCCTACACTGCTCTCCGGCAGGGTATGAAGTCCCTCCCATTGCCGATAGTGTAGCAAGCCCCAATGTGATTCACATCGGGCAGTATTTAGCTGTGGTTAAAATTTTCTCGGATAAAAAACAGATGTAAATTGATGATTCTGGTATCTGTTATCAATATTCAAATCACAAACCTGCACATTACGTCAAATGTTTAACAATAAATAGTAAAATTCAAAACGAGCAAGACACACAGATCTATCAGTTCAAACACACCGCCATCTTTGATACAAGTGTAAAGGCCAATTTCCTTATCAGGCAATCAAAATAAATTGATGCTAATGAGATTTCCCGCATGATTTCAACAGAAAAACAGATTCAAGGTTATATACCTTGGTGAGGAAGGTCAATTCATTCTGAAATTATTTAATTATGCAAAGTAAGATTCGCTTTCTTCACAAGAGTTACAAAACAGCGGTTAAATATCTCTGATTATGTATTTAGTTATCGTAGTAGCTTCATCCATGTATGGATCACAGGTTCCATATTTGGGTTAGAATCCTCGTGAGAGTTTTTCGAGAAGTATCATGGTGAATCACGGAGACAACTCCGAGCAGTATCATATATCGGAATATGCGAATTAAAGATTTCTAGATTAGACGGTAGGCTAATACATTGCAAAATTGTATTAGAAATGTTTAATTAAACAAACTATTACTCCAAAGTTAAACGATATCCGCTATTTGTAGCATTTTCGAGGTTCACCGTTTTGCTACATTACAAGCAATGGGAGGGAATCGTAGCTCTGACGACGACCATCTGTCAGAAATTGTCCGTCCGTCGTCCAGAGCTACGTTATCGCAGCTAATGTCAAATAGACATGTCCCTTTCAAACCTAAGAGTCGGCTCTTAACTTGGGGAGTCAAAAATATACTCTCAAGGGTCTACTGGATGCCATGCTACATATAATCTATGTATGTAAAGAACGTTCCTCAGTCACCCTCCCTCTCTATAGTCCGTACCCTCTGTCACCCTCCCTCTCCATAGTCCGTACCCTCTGTCACCCTTCCTCTCCATAGTCCGTACCCTCTGTCACCCTTCCTCTCCATAGTCCGTACCCTCTGTCACCCTTCCTCTCCATAGTCCGTACCCTCTGTCACCCTTCCTCTCCATAGTCCGTACCCTCTGTCACCCTTCCTCTCCATAGTCCGTACCCTCTGTCACCCTTCCTCTCTATAGTACGTACCCTCTGCCACCCTCTCCTCCATAGTCCGTACCCTCTGTCACCCTCCCTCTCTATGGTCTGTACTCTCTGTCACCCTTCCTCTCCATATTCCGTACCCTCTGTCACCCTCCCTCTCTATAGTCCATACCCTCTGTCACACTTCCTTTCTATAGTCCGTACCCTCTGTCACCCTCTCCTCCATAGTCCGTACCCTCTGTCACCCTTCTTCTAGATAGCCCGGTACTCTCTGTCTCCCTCCCCCTCCGTAGTCAGTACCCTCTGTCACCCTTCCTCTCTATAGTCCGTACCCTCTGTCACCCTTCCTCTCCATAGTCCGTACCCTCTGTCACCCTCCCTCTCTATAGTCCGTACCCTCTGTCACCCTCTCCTCCATAGTCCGTACCCTCTGTCACCCTCCCTCTCTATAGTCCGTACCCTCTGTCACCCTCCCTCTCTATAGTCCGTACCCTCTGTCACCCTCTCCTCCATAGTCCGTACCCTCTGTCACCCTCCCTCTCTATAGTCCGTACCCTCTGTCACCCTCCCTCTCCATAGTCAGTACTCTCTTTCACCCTTCCCCTCCATAGTCTGTACCCTCTGTCACCCTCTCTCTATAGTCTGTACTCTCTTTCACCCTTCCCCTCCATAGTCCGTACTCTCTGTCACCCTCCCCCTCCGTAGTCAGTACCCTCTGTCACCCTTCCTCTCTATAGTCCGTACCCTCTGTCACCCTTCCTCTCCATAGTCCGTACCCTCTGTCACCCTCCCTCTCTATAGTCCGTACCCTCTGTCACCCTCTCCTCCATAGTCCGTACCCTCTGTCACCCTCCCTCTCTATAGTCCGTACCCTCTGTCACCCTCCCTCTCTATAGTCCGTACCCTCTGTCACCCTCCCTCTCCATAGTCAGTACTCTCTTTCACCCTTCCCCTCCATAGTCTGTACCCTCTGTCACCCTCTCTCTCTATAGTCTGTACTCTCTTTCACCCTTCCCCTCCATAGTCTGTACCCTCTGTCACCCTCCCTCTCGATAGCCCGGTACCCTCTGTCACCCTCACTCTCCATAGTCAGTACCCTCTGTCACCCTCACTCTCCATAGTCAGTACCCTCTGTCACCCTTCCTCTCCATAGTCCGTACCTTCTGTCACCCTTCCTTTCCATATCCCTTACCCCTCTGTCACACATTTTCCTTTGAATTTAACAGCCCTCTGTAACTCTCTCCCCACCATAGCCCCTACCTCTGTCACACTCTCCCCACCATAGCCCCTACCTCTATGTCACAATTTCTCCTCCATAGCCCCTACCCCAGTCAGTCCTTTCCCCTCAATATTGCCCCTTCTCCCAGTCACACTCTCCCCTTCCATCGCCCTTCCCCCTCTGTCACATTCTCCCCACTATAGCCCCTACCTCTATGTCACAATTTCTCCTCCATAGCCCCTATCCCTGTCAGTCCTTTCCCCTCAATATTGCCCTTCCCCCAGTCACACTCTCCCCTTCCATAGCCCCTTTCTATCTCAGGCTTCCTTACCTAGATGTGGTTTGTTAACAGACGATGGCAACAACCGACCAATTTAAAAGAAAAATTGTTGATTGAATTACTCTATGTGTATGCAGCTATTCAATTGTGTAATTCTGAATAGCACTGCAGCTTGTATAAAGAAAACCTTGTCATATTACTAGTTAGGTGTCAGTCAGGCTTGTGTGATAGTAGTATTGTGTTACCTGTTATGGTGGTTTAAGATCTAAAATACAGAGAGACTATGTATAACTTGAGAATCCTCAATGTATGTTTAATTATATACGTGACGTGTCAGAAAGATATGTCACATGACAAAAATAACAAATAACTATTGGCTGTCTTAAGATCGTACGTCACTGGAAAGTCCACCATATCTCCATAGCACCAGTGTTTACAGCACTAACACAAGAACTTGTTGGATGAGATACCTATGTCTACCTGTGTATAAAGAGATTCGCTACTGGACATTTGTCTTAAATAGAATTGTTGACTAATTTTGCTACTTGTGTGTGCATAATTGACATTTTGGAGTTCCTCTGCCTTAAATGGTCAGCAACTAGACTTCAACTACCTGTACTCTAAAAAGAATCTATCTGAGCAGTTGACTTGTTTTAGGTAGGTATTACACAGTTTATCAGTATTTTGATTGGAATTAAGAACATATTTGCATATTTGTGACCAGACTATTTATAACTAAACCCCCATGTGTATCACTGATATAGTATGTATCACCACTGTATGCTCTCTCAAGTTAAAACTTTTCCTTACTGGTTTCCCATTTCATTAAGGCGTAATGGTAATCAGTTGAATGTCCACATCCAAAATGATCTGTCTACACGATATATCATCAACCCCAGAAGTTCACATTCACATCACAGCATCAAGGTCGAGGTTAAAGGTCAAAGGCCACCCTTTTACAATAAAAGTTGATGTATCACGATATCTCCTGTTCAACAGATTTGGTTCATATTTAAACCATAGCATCACACCATTAAATTCTACTCTTGACTTAAACGAAAAACAAACAAAAAACTGCTATATATGTGAAATCTCATACAACCCTGGGCATTTTGATTTAATTGTTGAAGGAGTTGGTGGTATCTGTATGCGAATCCATTGTGAAACAATTGGTAAAAGGGTGGGATAAATCTGTGTGGGCCCATTGGTGAAGGGGTTGGGTAAATCTGTGTGGGCCCATTGGTGAAGGGGTTGGGTAAATCTGTGTTGGCCCATTGGTGAAGGGTTCGGTGTGGGGGTATCTGTGGGCCTATGGTGATTGGGTTGGGGGTATCTGTGTGGGCCTATGGTGAAGGGGCCGGGGGTATCTGTGTAGGGCCCATTGGTGAAGGGGTTGGGTAAATCTGTGTAGGGCCCATTGGTGAAGGGTTCAGGGGTATCTGTGGGCCAATTGGTGAAGGGGTCGGGGGTATCTGTGTAGGCCTATGGTGAAGGGGTCGGGGGTATCTGTGTAGGGGCCCATTGGTGAAGGGGTCGGGGGTATCTGTGTGGGCCAATTGGTGAAGGGGTCGGGGGTATTTGTGTAGGGCCCATTGGTGAAGGGGTGGGGGGTATCTGTGTAGGGCCCATTGGTGAAGGGGTGGGGGGTATCTGTGTAGGGCCCATTGGTGAAGGGGTCGGGGGTATCTGTGTGGGCCCATTGGTGAAGGGGCCGGGGGTATCTGTGTAGGGCCCATTGGTGAAGGGGTCGGGGGTATCTGTGTAGGGCCCATTGGTTAAGGGTTCGGGGGTATCTGTTTGGGCCCATTGGTGAAGGGGGTCGGGGGTATCTGTGTAGGGACCATTGGTGAAGGGGTCGGGGGTATCTGTGTGGGCCTATGGTGAAGGGGCCGGGGGTATCTGTGTAGGGCCCACTGGTGAAGGCGTCAGGGGTATCTGTGTAGGGCCCATTGGTTAAGGGTTCGAGGGTATCTGTGTGGGTCAATTGGTGAAGGGGTCGGGGGTATCTGTGTAGGGCCCATTGGTGAAGGGTTCGGGGGTATCTGTGTAGGGCCCATTGGTGAATGGTTCTGCCTCTGGGGTATCTGTGTAGGGCCCATTGGTGAAGGGGTCAGGGGTATCTGTGTAGGGCCCATTGGTGAAGGGGTCGGGGGTATCTGTGTGGGCCTATGGTGAAGGGGTCTGGGGGTATCTGTGTGGGCTAATTGGTGAAGGGGTCGGGGTATCTTTGTAGGGCCCATTGGTGAAGGGGTCGGGGGTATCTGTGTAGGGCCCATTGGTGAAGGGGTCGGGGGTATCTGTGTGGGCCTATGGTGAAGGGTTCAGGGGTATCTGTTTGGGCCCATTGGGGCCGCGGTGGCCGAATGGTTAAGGTGTCCCGACACTTTAACGCTAGCCCTCCACCTCTGGGTGGTGAAGGGGTCGGAGTATCTGTGTAGGGCCCATTGGTGAAGGGGTCGGGGGTATCTGTGTAGGGCCCATTGGTGAAGGGGTCAGGGGTATCTGTGTGGGCCTATGGTGAAGGGGTTGGGGGTATCTCTGTGAACTAATTGGTGAAGGGGTTGGGGTAAATCTGCGTGGGCCCATTGGTAAAGGGGTTAGGGATATCTGTGTCAGCTCTTTGGTGAAAGGGCTGGGGGCAAATCTGCTAGGGCCCATCGGTAAAGGGTTGGGTATATCAGTGTGGGCCATTGGTAAAGGGGTCATTGCATCTGTGTCAGCCCATCGGTGAAAGGGTTGAGGTAAATCTATGTGAACCCATTGGTGAAAGGGTTGAGGTAAATCTGTGTGGGCCCATTGATGGAAGGGTTGGCGTTAAATCTGTGTCAGCCCATTGATGAAGCGGGCGGGGGTATATGTGTCAGCCCATTTGTGAAAGGGTTGGGGTTGTGTATATCTGTATGTGCCCTTTGGGAAAGGGGTTGGGTTAATATTATCATCAGCCACCACTCACTTCGCTTTCATTTGTTGTTACTTATCTGTCCATGCCCCCTACTTTATTTATTCCCTTCCCCTCTATAGTCCCTACTGTCTGTCAACCCTCCCCTCAAAAGTCTATGCCCTCTGTCACCCTTCCCTTCCATAGTCCCTACCTTTTTCATCCCCCTCTATACCCCCTAGTCTCTGTACCTTCCTATCCCTCCATAATCTCTTTCCCTCTATCCGTACATCCTCCTCAATTGCCCTATCCCTTTATCACATCTTCCCCTCCAAGCCTTACACCTCTGTCACACTTTCCCTCTGTCACAACTTCCGCTCCATACCCACTATCCCTCTGTCACACTTCCCTGCTGTCACTTTCCCCTCCAAAGTCCATTCCCTCTGTCACGCTTCCCTTCCATAGCCCCTTTCCGACTGTCACACCCTACGCTCCATAGACTCTATCTTCTGTCACCTCCTCCCCTTTCTTAGCCCCTACCTCCTGTCACATCCTCCCCTTCCATAGCCCCTACCCCTCTATCACATCCTCCCTTTCCTTAACCCCTACCCCTCTATCACAGCCTCCCCTTCCTTAACCCCTACCCCTATGTCACATCCTCCCCTTCCTTGGCCCCTACCCCTCTGTCACATCCTCCCCTTCCATAGCCCCTACCCCTCTGTCACATCCTCTCCTTCCATAGCCCCTACCCCTTTATCACATCCTCCCCTTCCATAGCCCCTACCCCTCTGTCACATCCTCCCCTTCCATAGCCCCTACCCCTCTGTCACATCCTCCCCTTCCATAGCCCCTACCCCTCTGTCACATCCTCCCCTTCCATAGCCCCTTGTTATCCATGCATTCCTTCCCTGATATGACTGTGGTGTGTAATCAGTGCATGCCATCTAAAGACCAATTGAAATACTTCAATTGAATTTTTGAGTCTTTTTATATCCGGCAGTCCAATTGTGTAACTCTGAATAGAAATACAACTTGTATAAAGAAAACCCTGTCTTACTACTTATTGCCAGTCAGTCGAGCTTGTGTGATTGTAGTATTGTGTTACATGTTATGGTGGTTTGGGTTCTAAAATACAGATAGATTATATATAACTTGAAAATCCTCAATGTATGTTTAATTATATAAGTGACGTGTCAGAAAGATATGTCACATGACAAATACACAAATAACTATTGGTTGTCTTAAGATCGTACGTCACTGGAAAGTCCACCATATCTCCATAGCACCAGTGTTTACAGCACTAACACAAGAACTTGTTGGATGAGATACCTATGTCTACCTGTGTATAAAGAGATTCGCTACTGGACATTTGTCTTAAATAGAATTGTTGACTAATTTTGCTACTTGTGTGTGCATAATTGACATTTTGGAGTTCCTCTGCCTGAAATGGTCAGCAACTAGACTTCAACTACCTGTACTCTAAAAAGAATCTATCTGAGCAGTTGACTTGTTTTAGGTAGGTATTACACAGTTTATCAGTATTTTGATTGGAATTAAGAACATATTTACATATTTGTGACCAGACTATTTATAACTAAACCCCCATGTGTATCACTGATATAGTATGTATCACCACTGTATGCTCTCTCAAGTTAAAACTTTTCGTTACTGGTCCCCCACTTTATTAATGCGTAATGGTAATCAGTTGAATGTCCACATCCAAAATGATCTGTCTACACGATATATCATCAACCCCAGAAGTTCACATTCACATCACAGCATCAAGGTCGAAGTTAAAGGTCAAAGGCCACCCTTTTACAATAAAAGTTGAAATCTCACCATATCTCCTGTTCGACAGATTTGGTTCATATTTATACCATAGCATCACACCATTAATTTCTACTCTTGACTTAAACGAAAAACAAACAAAAAACTGCTATATATATGAAATCTCATACAACCCTGGGCATTTTGATTTAATTGTTGAAGGAGTTGGTGGTATCTGTATGCGAATCCATTGTGAAACAATTGGTAAAAGGGTTGGGATAAATCTGTGTGGCCCATTGGTGAAGGGTACGGGGGTATATGTGTGGGCCTATGGTGAAGGAGCCTGGGGTATCTGTGTAGGGCCCATTGGTGAAGGGGTCGGGGTATCTGTGTGGACCCATTGGTGAAGGGGTTGGGTAAATCTGTGTGGGCCCATTGGTGAAGGGTTCGGGGGTATCTGTGTTGGCCCATTGGTGAAGGGTTCGGGGGTATCTGTGTAGGGCCCATTGGTGAAGGGTTCGGGGGTATCTGTGTAGGGCCCATTGGTGAAGGGGTCGGGGGTATCTGTGTGGGCCAATTGGTGAAGGGGTTGGGGGTATTTGTGTAGGGCCCATTGGTGAAGGGGTGGGGGGTATCTGTGTAGGGCCCATTGGTGAAGGGGTGGGGGGTATCTGTGTAGGGCCCATTGGTGAAGGGGTCGGGGGTATCTGTGTGGGCCCATTGGTGAAGGGGTCGGGGGGTATCTGTGTAGGGCCCATTGGTGAAGGGGTCGGGGGTATCTGTGTAGGGCCCATTGGTTAAGGGTTCGGGGGTATCTGTTTGGGCCCATTGGTGAAGGGGTCGGGGGTATCTGTGTAGGGACCACTGGTGAAGGGGTCGGGGGTATCTGTGTGGGCCTATGGTGAAGGGGCCGGGGGTATCTGTGTAGGGCCCACTGGTGAAGGGTTCTGGGGTATCTGTGTGGGTCAATTGGTGAAGGGGTCGGGGGTATCTGTGTAGGGCCCATTGGTTAAGGGTTCGGGGTATCTGTGTAGGGCCCATTGGTGAAGGGGTCGGGGGTATCTGTGTAGGGCCCATTGGTGAAGGGTCGGGGGTATCTGTGTAGGGCCCATTGGTGAAGGGGTCGGGGGTATCTGTGTAGGGCCCATTGGTGAAGGGGTCGGGGGTATCTGTGTAGGGCCCATTGGTGAAGGGGTCGGGGGTATCTGTGTAGGGCCCATTGGTGAAGGGGTCGGGGGTATCTGTGTAGGGCCCATTGGTGAAGGGTCGGGGGTATCTGTGTAGGCCCCATTGGTGAAGGGGTCGGGGGTATCTGTGTGGGCCCATTGGTGAAGGGGTCGGGGTATCTGTGTAGGGCCCATTGGTGAAGGGGTCGGGGTATCTGTGTAGGGCCCATTGGTGAAGGGGTCGGGGGTATCTGTGTGGGCCCATTGGTGAAGGGGTCGGGGGTATCTGTGTAGGGCCTATTGGTGAAGGGGTCGGGGGTATCTGTGTAGGGCCCATTGGTGAAGGGGTCGGGGGTATCTGTGTGGGCCTATGGTGAAGGGTTCGGGGGTATCTGTTTGGGCCCATTGGGGCCGCGGTGGCCGAGTGGTTAAGGTGTCCCGACACTTTAACGCTAGCCCTCCACCTCTGGGTTGCGAGTTCGAAACCTACGTGGGGCAGTTGCCAGGTACTGACCGTAGGCCGGTGGTTTTTTCTCCGGGTACTCTGGCTTTCCTCCACCTCCAAACTTGGCACGTCCTTAAATGACCCTGGCTGTTAATAGGACGTTAAACAAAAACAAACCAAACCCATTGGTGAAGTGGTTGGGGGTATCTGTGTAGGGCCCATTGGTGAAGTGGTCGGGGGTATCTGTGTAGGGCCCATTGGTGAAGGGGTCGGGAGTATCTGTGTAGGGCCCATTGGTGAAGGGGTCGGGAGTATCTGTGTAGGGTCCATTGGTGAAGGGGTCAGGGGTATCTGTGTGGGCCTATGGTGAAGGGGTTGGAGATGTCTATGTGGGCTAATTGGTGAAGGGGTTGGGGTAAATCTGCGTGGGCCCATCGGTAAAGGGTTGGGTATATCAGTGTGGGCCATTGGTAAAGGAGTCATTGCATCTGTGTCAGCCCATTGGTGAAAGGGTTGAGGTATATCTATGTGGACCCATTGGTGAAAGGGTTGAGGTAAATCTGTGTGGGCCCATTGATGGAAGGGTTGGCGTGAAATCTGTGTCAGCCCATTGATGAAGCGGGCGGGGGTATATGTGTCAGCCCATTTATGAAAGGGTTGGGGTTGTGTATATCTGTATGTGCCCTTTGGGAAAGGGGTTGGGTTAATATCTTCATCAGCCACCACTCACTTTGCTTTCATTTGTTGTTACTTATCTGTCCATGCCCCCCAACTTTATTTTTCCCTCCCCTCAAAGTCCCTACTGTCTGTCCAACCCCTTCCCTCAAAGTCTATATCCTCTGTTACCCTTCCCTTCCATAGTCCATACCTTTTTCATCCCCTCTATACCCCCTAGTCTCTGTACCTTCCTCTCCCTCCATAATCTCTTTCCCTCTATCTGTACATCCTCCTCAATTGCCCTATCCCTTTGTCACATCTTCCCCTCGAAGCCTTACACCTCAGTCACACTTTCCCTTTGTCACACCTTCGCTCCATACCCACTATCCCTCTGTCACACTTCCCTGCTGTCACTTTCCCCTCCAAAGTCCCTTACCCTCTGTCATGCTTTCCCTCCATAGCCCCTTTCCGGCTGTCACACCTTACGCTCCATAGACTCTACCTTCTGTCACCTCCTCCCCTTCCTTAGCCCCTACCCCTCTATCACATCCTCCCCTTCCATAGCCCATACCCTTCTGTCACATCCTCCCCTTCCTTAGCCCCTACCCCTCTGTCACATCCTCCCCTTCCATAGCCCCTACCCCTCTGTCACAGCCTGTCCCTCCCTTCCATAGCCCCTACCCCTCTATCACACTTCCCCCTTCCATAGCCCCTACCCCTCTATCACATCCTCCCCTTCCTTAGCCCCTACCCCTCTGTCACATCCTCCCCTTCTATAGCCCCTTGTTATCCATGCACTTCTTCCCTGATATGACTGTGGTGTGTAATCAGTGCATGCCATCTAAAGACCAATTGAAATACTTCAATTGAATTTTTGAGTCTTTTTATATCCGGCAGTCCAATTGTGTAACTCTGAATAGAAATACAACTTGTATAAAGAAAACCCTGTCTTACTACTTATTGTCAGTCAGTCGAGCTTGTGTGATTGTAGTATTGTGTTACATGTTATGGTGGTTTGGGGATCTAAAATACAGATAGATTATATATAACTTGAAAATCCTCAATGTATGTTTAATTATATAAGTGACGTGTCAGAAAGATATGTCACATGACAAATACACAAATAACTATTGGTTGTCTTAAGATCGTACGTCACTGGAAAGTCCACCATATCTCCATAGCACCAGTGTTTACAGCACTAACACAAGAACTTGTTGGATGAGATACCTATGTCTACCTGTGTATAAAGAGATTCGCTACTGGACATTTGTCTTAAATAGAATTGTTGACTAATTTTGCTACTTGTGTGTGCATAATTGACATTTTGGAGTTCGTCTGCCTTAAATGGTCAGCAACTAGACTTCAACTACCTGTACTCTAAAAAGAATCTATCTGAGCAGTTGACTTGTTTTAGGTAGGTATTACACAGTTTATCAGTATTTTGATTGGAATTAAGAACATATTTACATATTTGTGACCAGACTATTTATAACTAAACCCCCATGTGTATCACTGATATAGTATGTATCACCACTGTATGCTCTCTCAAGGTAAATCAATTTACTTATTGATCCCCCACTTCACTCAGGTTCTGGCAACATAACTAGAAAGTGAAGTGGTCTCTATATACAGGTTCTATCAACATAACTGGGAAGTGAAGTGGTCTCTCAATACAGGTTCTGTAAACAAAAGTAAAAGATTAAGTGGTCTCTCAACACAGCTTTTGTCAACATTACTTGGAGATAAAGTGGTGTATACAGGTTCTGTCAACATACTAGGAGATTAAGTGGTCTCTCAATACAGGTTCTGTCAACATAACTGAGAGATTAAGTGGTCTCTAAATACAGGTTCTGTCAACATTATTGGGAAGTGAAGTGGTTTCTAAACACAGGTTCTGTTAACATAACTGGGAGATTAAGTGGTCTCTCAATAGAGGTTCTCTCAACATAACTGGGAGATTAAGTGGTCTCTATATACAGGTTCTGTTAACATAACCAAGATTAAGTGGTCTCTCAATAGAGGTTCTTTAAACATAACTTTGATATTAAGTGGTCTCAACACAGGTTCTGTCTACATAATTCGGAAGTAAAGACTTTAAGTGGTCTCTAAAAACAGGTTCTGTCAACATAACTGAGAAGTAAAGTGGTCTCTCAATACAGGTTCAGTCAACATAACTAGGATATTAAGTGGTTTCTAAGCACAGGTTATGTTAAAAAACTGAGGTGAAGTGGTCTCTCAATACAGGTAGTGTTAACATAACTAGGAGATTAAGTGGTCTCTATATACAGGTTCTATCAACATAACTGGGAGATTTAGTGGTCTCTAAATACAGGTTCTGTCAACATAATTGGGAGATTAAGTGTTCTCTATATACAGGTTCTATCAACATAACTGGGAAGTGAAGTGGTCTCTCAATACAGGTTATGTCAACATAACGGATATTAAGTGGTCTCTCAACACAGGTTCTGTCAACAATAGTAAAAGATTAAGTGGTCTCTCAACACAGGTCCTGTCAACATAACTTAGAAGTGAAGTGATTTCTCAATACAGGTTCTGTCAACATAACTGGGAGATTAAGTGGTCTCTAAATACAGGTTCTGTCAACATAACTAGGAAATTAAGTGGTCTTTATATACAGGTTCTGTCAACATAATTGGGAGATTAAGTGGTATCTCAATACAAAGTATGTATCTGGATCTAAATTAAAGATATCTCTATTTTAAATAGATATCTATTAGCTGTTCATCTATAAAATAGAGATATCTGTTTTCTATTAAATCAATAAATATATATTTTAAATATATTTTAATTACAGAAATCTTAATTAAATAGGTAAAACCCCAAACTGCTTGGGATATACATATAGATTTAATATTATAATTGTGTCAGTCAACATAGCAATAACTGAGATTAGTTTAATTTTACGTCATAGACTGGAAAAAAATATTGGGAAAACAGTAGGTAAAGAAATACTTCATTGTTGGGAAAAAAAAATGAAAAAAAGAAATATTATCTTAAAATCGTCTTCCTTAGTTTGGTCACCCTAGTTCTGTAGCTCACCGCTAGGGGGCGCATGCTAATATCATCCGGGCTCTTCGTTCTTATCATTCACATGATCAGGGGACAGCGAGGCTTGTTGTGGTTGTCGGTTTGGCGCATGAAGAGTTAGACATAAGTTGAATTCATCACCAGGTAAAAACCAGATAATGTATTTTTTCAGTGAAATATTTGATGGAATGAAGCATGATTAGTTTAGTAAATCTTTGTCTCAGTGCCAATTAATGTTAAGTCACAAAGTGAGTTCGGTTTATCCGAAACGAAAGTAACTGTTAGCTGACAATTCAGTAGCCTAAAATCAGAAAATTGGATGCTTTTTAATTAAAATCGTTTCATTTCTACCAAGTTGATGTAGTATCAATTCCTTTTCTGTAAAGAACATTATATCCATTTCAACTTTTATTTGTGTACTTTTCTTTTGTATTAGGAAATACGTGTTTCTATTTATAGACTTGCAGTGGGCTAACAGTCGGGGAATTCCCCTTGACTTCAAACAAGAAATATCTTTATAAAAGATAAACGGCATAATTTTAATGCTGGAGGTTGTAATGTAAAACTGCTGGTGAAATAAATTAATGAACCAGAGACATATATATAGAGAGATTGGCAGCTCTCTATTTGCCCGAAGTTATATCTATGTGTCGGCCCCTGACCTTCCCACAATCCTTTGCAGTCGCTCGGTTCAGCCTTGTCCTGATGCCATATTGGAGAAATACAAAGTGTATGTATTTCGAGTATGAAAGTCAAGCACACCACAGGGAAGATCGGCAGGAATCTCCAATTTTCGAAAAGTCCCTATGGGGTTTTCGAAAATACAGATAAATGACAACAATGTGCATGATAAACAAGACCATATCCCAGAAGTATGATAGTTTGTGGATAATGTAGTAACTTTTGTAGTGGCCTAAATAAAATGATGTGCTTTTTGTGTGTATTTAAAATTGACGATGTTTTGGTCTGACGTAATGGCGGATTAACCAGAACATGTCGAATAAGTTCCAGTACATCGATACACACATGCGCACAGCCCGCTTTACCTGTGCTCGCGTGTGTTTGATAGGGGACAAGGCGCTCTCGATAAGGGATATGCTTGAGTGGTCATGAATAAAGGGAGCCACCACTTGTACGGGAAAATATCTCTCTATATATGTCTCTGAATGAACTAATGCGTTTTAGCACGGATGAAAAAAATATGTTTGAATCATTTTTGGTGATAATAAGACTGCATTTGAATAAGAAATATAATTTTATCAATATGTGTCATTTGAAAAGATACATCCACTTATTCAGCTTGCATTCAATCTGAACTTGTTTCGTTTTTAACTGCATATCTGCATTTTGCATTTACCGCTACATTGACCATTCACATACTTCATCTTGACCAGTAGCGCCACCTGTTGCGTCATATCCGGGGCAAAAAGAATATTATACAGCTATGCCGAAAAAAGAGTTTTTACCTCCCAGGACGTAGTCCGAGAGATGTATAGTCATGGGTCGCATTTTTTTTTTGGCAAAGTTTGTCTTTCGCCAACGATTTGAGCTTTCTAAGTACCTATAGAGAACAATTGATGAAATACAAAGATATTATGCTAATCTTGAGTTGAGAAGTTTGTCGTTGCATTGTCTTAATTCATTAGCGAGTAATTAGGGAAAACTTTTATTTGTGTTACTATAAATGAGCATTACTCTACACAGGGCATCCAGTTTACCCTTGACTTTTAGCAATTTCAGAAGTCAAATCACTATTTCTGAGAAATCTGTAGGGTCAAAACATATGTCAAATTAGAACGAATATTCATACCCTGCCTACACTGCTCTCCGGCAGTATCGCTGCTAGGGGCCCACAGGCGGGTACTTATGCTATTGAGGAACAGGTCCCCTGTATTATAAACCTCTCTAGGGGCCCACAGGCGGGGTATGCTATTGAGGAACAGGTCCCCTGTATCATAAACCTCTCTAGGGGCCCACAGGCGGGGTATGCTATTGAGGAACAGGTCCCCTGTATTATAAACCTCTGTGGTCACACACACTCGAAAGTGTGGAGTCATGATTTAATTTGTCCCTCATGAATTGTGTCAGTTTCCATGTGCGAACAACCATTCATAAAGCCTAACAGGGATAACACGTTGATCTGTAAAGCACTCATGCTTTCATTATATATCATAATACGTGTATAATATAATTTTCATATATTATATTGGACACTAAACTTTTGATATAAAGTCTATATGTATTATGTACATCCATCACAAGGACATTATTTACTTTTAATTATAGATATATACAGTTGTATATATAATTTGTCAAATAGTAATAACGACAATACATACAAGTAAACTGTCAATTTTTTCGAGGCAATCTGTGCCCTTTATCAAGATACAAGTAAATTATAAACGATCACATATAGACACAGAACATAAAACAGTTCCACAAACTTAGTAGATAAGCCACGAACAATATTGTAATGTTTATGAAGATGATCCCCTCTGTCGATAAATAATTCACAGAAGGCCTGATTGTGATTAATTAGAAAACGTCCTATATATAAATAATTCTAACACGATTCGTTTGCAACGCGTGTTTTGATTGGTTGCGGACCGACTTCACATAACGGTTGAGCCCGTAGAAACACATCAACTCTGACTTTGTTGAAATGCACATGTCGTTATGCATACTGCGTAAATCCAAATTTGTCTTTAAATCTTCGGAAACAGGACTTTCACAACTATCCAAATACACCGCTTCGTCAACATACAGACCGAACTCTCGCCAGTATGGGCTTGGCCAATTGACCGACTTTGATAGCTTCTCTCTGATTGGTCAATCTGCCACAATATGACACGTCACTAGCGGAGGTCACAGAGTACTTAACAGCGTACTTGTAGCGCTGTAAAACAATGTTTCTAAATATATGCGATAGTAAAAGTGTTAGAATGGGGATAGTTCGATGTTTTTCGTGGCTATACTGGCGATTAGAACATGAAATTTCATGTTCTAATCGCCAGTATAGCCACTCAAAACAACATACTATCCCCTAAATATATAAACATTTCTGTCGGTAACAGGCTGTTTAATGTTCATTGTCAGGGATGCATTGATACATATATAAAACAATTACTTAGAAACACGAGTGGCGAAGGTATATATACATGTATATATATTTCTAATAAGAGAAACACTTTGTGCGCCATTTATATAAATCCCGAGGGTCTTTCCCCACCCCCAGGGACTTAGTTACTTTGTTATAGTTTTGAAGCCTTTGAGATCCCCACCCCATAACCGTATATAGCACTGTTGGGCATAAAGAGATACACACAATCATGATGTAATAATAGGTCCTGGGGTCTTTCCTCACTCCAAGGCGACTTAGTTTCATTAATATAAATTAATATTAAAACAATCCCTGGCATCTTTTCACATCCCTAGGGAGTCAGGACTTTGTTTTCTGGGCTTTATTATTCAATTGCCCTGCATCCGTGGTCTGTCCGTTCCTCCATCCGTCCATAAACAATTCTTGTTATCGCTATTTTTCAGAAAGTACTGAAGGGATCTTTCTCAAATTTCTTATGTAGGTTACCCTTGGTATGTAGTTATGCAAAATGCATTTTGGGACCAATCAGAAAACAACATGGCCAACAGGCAGTCATCTTGGATTTTAACATTTGAAGTTTGTTATCGCTATTTCTGATAAAGAACTAAAGGGATCTTTCTCAAATTTCATATGTAGGTTACCCTTGGTCTCTAGTTATGCATATTGCATTGGTCCCTAGTTATGCATATTGCAATCGAAAAACAACATGGCCGACTGGCAGCCATCTTGGATTTTGACCATTAAAGTTTGTTATCGCGATTTCTGAGAAAGTACTGAAGGGATCTTTCTCAAATTTCATATGTATAAGTTTCCCTTTGTATTTAGTTATGCATATTGCATTTTGGGACCGATCAGAAAACAACATGGCTGACAGGCAGCCGTCTTGGATTTTGACCATTAAAGTTTGTTATCGCGATTTCTGAGAAAGTACTGAAGGGATCTTTCTCAAATTTCATATGTATAAGTTTCCCTTTGTATTTAGTTATGCATATTGCATTTTGGGACCGATCAGAAAACAACATGGCTGACAGGCAGACATCTTGGATTTTGACAATTGAAGTTTGTTATTGCTATTCCTCAGAAAGTGCTGAAGTGATCTCTCTGAAATTTCATATGGAGGTTGCCCTTGTTCCCTTGTTATACATATTTTATTTTGGGACCAGTTGGATATCAACATGAGCGACAGGCAGCCATCTTGGATTTTGACAGCTGAAGTTTGTTATCGGTATTTCTCAGAAAAAACTGAAGGGATGCTTTCAAATTTGATATATATATGTTACCCGTGGTCCCTAGTTATGCATATTGCTTTTTGGGACCAGTCGGATAACAACTTATCGCTATTTTACAGAAGGCACTGAAGGGATCTTAATCAAATTTCATATGTAGGTTTCCCTTGGTCCGTCGTAAACATTGTCGACAAACAGCCATTATCACTAAATCTCAAATTTCATATATTAGTTTCCCTTGTTTGAAAAGTACTTGAGGGATGTTTCTCAATTTACATAGATTAGTAAGGTGAAGGGAAAAATAGAGAAAAGATCAATCTGACATGGAACCTATCAAAATCATTCAATGTTAGGTGCCAAGATCCCTCTGGGATCTCTTGTTAGGTTACCTGAGACAAATGAAATTTTGCAGGAAGCTTCTATGGCCAAAGGTCAACCACAATTGTGAATTATATGATCCCCACACCCCAGGGCAAATCTTCTCTACTCTCAGATATGGTTTGGAATCAAACACTCTTCATAGATGGAAGGGTCTTAATGTGCTTTACCAAAATTGTGAATTTCATGACCCTTTGGTCTCATGTTTGCCCCTGGGGAGGAGGTAAACTTTACTGTAGTTTATATAGGGAAATCACATTTTTGTCTTTTATTTGTTGGATTTGTAATGGAATTCATTCTAACCGGGTCAACATTATCAGTATAAGATGACAGTTTGATGGCATGCATAGGGGCTGATGGGTGGGGTTAAAAAGGGTCAAATTGACTGAAATTTCAAAAACCTTCTTCTCTACTCTCAGTTATGATGGAATCAAATACTCTTCATAGGTGGAAGGGTCTTAAGGTGCTTTACCAAAATTGTGAATTTGATGTCCCTGGGGTCTCGTGTTGGCCCCTGGGGAGGGGGTAAACTTTACCATAGTTTATATAGGGAAATCACAGTTTGACTATAATTTGTTTGATTTCTATTGAAGTTTTATTGAAGTTCATTTTAACTTGGTTAACATTATCAGCTTGTCATGGTAGTTAGATTGAATTAAATAAATTAACTGAAATATTTAAAATCTCAGGTGAATTAAGGCCAGCCCATGGGCCTCTTGTTAATTTGTACGTGAAGTGTCAAACACTGTCCAAAATAAATAATCTTTATGTATTTACCCAGTATTGTCAAATTTAGGGGCAGAATAGGAATGGTTGATTGGGAACGGGGAGGGGTGTGGGGATTGGGGGTAGAGATCAGGCAGTCATCCTGCAGACAGTTCTAGTTTACCAGATATTTAGAATCTAATTTGCTTTGGCTTCTATTTTCCAGTACCACTGTCACTACATCTCTGTAAACCAACTTAAGAATATGGCTGCCAAGTACCAGTCGACCAAGGAAACTGTTAACTTTGCCCGAATTTGTAGACTGATGATTGATGTCGTCCCAGATGTCTTCAGAGAATTACTCCACTCTCGTCTGCCACCCTCAGGACTTGGCCCTGTTCTTGGGAACCAGAAGGGACAGATTTTCTCTTTGTTGAATAACCAGCAGAAGAAGATCCTGTTCCCCAAAGGTGGAGTGTTTGCAGGGTCATTGCAAGATTTAGATATATCTCTTATCTATATCCTGCTTAGGAACCTTGGAAACATTCCACCTCACAAGAAGGGTTGGGGGAGAGTTCCAGATGTGGCAGACAGATCGCTTTCGGCCAACATTGACCGTCTGCGAGTTCAGCGTAATGAAGCTTACGCACATGCGAATACTGCCTCCATTTCTGATGGAGATTTCAAAATAAGATGGGCCGACATCAGGAAAAGTGTGGAAGACATAGAGAATACTGTATTGACAAGTATGGCATTTGTAGCAAAGGTGGACAGCATACTGTCCATGAGGATTGACCCACAGACAGAGCAAAATTTTATTGTTCTTGTGCAGAAACTTGAAGGTAAGCTGTGCATAGGGTTTACGGTAACTGGGATAAGTATTGTGATTCAGAATCAACATATATTTAATAGGTATTAACTACAGAAGCCATTTTCTTATACCCGGGTAATTAAACTCATTTTACAGAAGAACAAGAAGGGTAAAATCAGGGTTGAACGTCCTGATATGAAGAGTCGGGGTATATGACCAATAAAGGTAATCCAAAGAGGAATACTTGGACACTTATACAAAGTAATAAAGGACAAACTATCCAGAGGCCTTCTACGTGAAGATGTGGAATTTTAAACTGTTGATATGTTTATTTAAAGTTTAATACTGGATGACATCAGTGGTATTTTACCTGGTACATGTATGTACTTTATTACTCAGTCTGTGCAATTATTGTCTTTCCAGGGGAAATCGATGACATCAAAGTCCAACAGGCCACGATGAAGACAGATGTAAAGGGTAAGAAATGAAAGGAGATCCATTACACAGTCAGAGATTTTTGATGTTTTCAGTGGAATCAATAATTTCCAAGTTTTTACCTGAGAAGGTCCTTAGCTTACTCCCCTTAGGATAGGTAAGTTTATATTGTTGTGCTGCATCTATCCGTCTTATTATTCAATGTCAACATTTAATTTATAGGGTGTTGAGACTTTTGATCAGAAAAACAAAATGGCTGACAGACGGCCATCTTGGATTTTGAGAATTGAAGATTGTTGTAGCTATTTCTCGAAAAATACTTGAAGGGATATTCCTCAAGCTTCATGTGTAGGTTCCCCTTGGTCCCTTTTTGTGCCATTTGAACTTAGATTTTTGATGGGACAAAATGGCCAGTTCTTTGACTCACCTGTCCCAATGTGTTACTATACAGTTCTTTGACTCACCTGTTCCAATGTGTTACCACTCAGTTCTTTGACTCACCTGTCCCAATGTGTTACCATTCAGTTCTCTGACTCTCCTGTCCCAATGTGATACCATACAGTTCTTTGACTTACCTGTCCCGATGTGTTACCATACAGTTATTTGACTCACCTGTCCCAATGTGTTACCATACAGTTCTTTGTCTCACCTGTCCCAATGTGTTACCGTTCAGTTCTATAACTCACCTGTCCCAATGTGTTACCACTCAGTTCTTTGACTCACCTGTCCCAATGTGTTACCATTCAGTTCTTTGACTCACCTGTCCCAATGTGTTACCATACAGTTCTTTGACTAACCTGTCCCAATGTGTTTCCATACAGTTCTTTCACTCACCTGTCCCAATGTCTTACCACTCAGTTCTTTGTCTCACCTGTCCCAATGTGTTACCATACAGTTCTTTGTCTCACCTGTCCCAATGTGTTACCATACAGTTCTTTGTCTCACCTGTCCCAATGTGTTACCATACAGTTCTTTGACTCACCTGTCCCAATGTGTTACCACTCAGTTCTTTGACTCTCCGGTCCCAATGTGTTACCGTTCAGTTCTATAACTCACCTGTCCCAATGTGTTACCACTCAGTTCTTTGTCTCACCTGTCCCAATGTGTTACCATACAGTTCTTTGACTCACCTGTTCCAATGTGTTACCACTCAGTTCTTTGACTCACCTGTCCCAATGTGTTACCATACAGTTCTTTGACTCACCTGTTCCAATGTGTTACCACTCAGTTCTATAACTCACCTGTCCCAATGTGTTACCACTCAGTTCTTTGACTCACCTGTCCCAATGTGTTACCATACAGTTATTTGACTCACCTGTCCCAATGTGTTACCATACGGTTCTTTGACTCACCTATCCCAATGTGTTACCATACAGTTCTTTGACTCACCTGTCCCAATGTGTTACCATTCAGTTCTTTGACTCACCTGTCCCAATGTGTTACCGTTCAGTTCTTAGACTCACCTATCCCAATGTGTTACCATACAGTTCTTTGACTCACCTGTCCCAATGTGTTACCATACAGTTCTTTGACTCACCTGTCCCAATATGTTACCGTTCAGTTCTATAACTCACCTGTCCCAATGTGTTACCATACAGTTATTTGACTCACCTGTCCCAATGTGTTACCGTTCAGATCTATAACTCACCTGTCCCAATGTGTTACCATACAGTTATTTGACTCACCTGTCCCAATGTGTTACCATACAGTTCTTTGACTAACCTGTCCCAATGTGTTACCGTTCAGTTCTATAACTCACCTGTCCCAATGTGTTACCATACAGTTCTTTGACTCACCTGTCCCAATGTGTTACCATTCAGTTCTTTGACTCACCTGTCCCAATGCGTTTCCATTCTGTTCTTTGACTCACCTGTCCCAATGTGTTACCGTTCAGTTCTATAACTCACCTGTCCCATTCTGTTACCACTCAGTTCTGTGACTCACCTGTCCTAATGTATTACCACTCAGTTCTTTGACTCTCCTGTCCCAATGTGTTACCACTCGTTTTTTTTACTCTCCTGTCCCAATGTGTTGGCCAAAATATTTATAAGACACCATTTAAAATAACCGAGAGGCCCTGAGATCTTGTATCTGGTCTCTGATACATTTGTTCTTAATTATGTTAATGTATGAAAAGGATCACTAGATAGTAAGTGAGCTATTCGGGCCCATTGGGCCTTGTTTGACTCACCTGCCCCAATGTGTTCCCACTCAGATCTTTTCCAACTGACTTGTCTGTCAATACAACGTCAATTTAGGGCGGAGTAAAGAAAATATCAAATTTGGAACTGAAAAATATTGTATTATAAAGGCACCCCGGATGTTGTGTATAGATATGAGTGTATCTATAATAGATATATGATGCTTCACATCATCAACTTCCATATTATCCGCAATGATATACAAGCATATTGTTTGTCTTTTCAGGGGCAGTCAGCGACGTCACAGCCCGACATAACACGACGGCAAGAGATGTGGATGAAATAAAAGGTATGATATAATTAAAAAAATAAAGGATCATGATATTTCCTTCCTCGCCCATCTGTAAATATGTCTATTTTTAGCTCTTTCTTGAGAAGTATTCAAACGATATTTGGCATGCTGTATGATAAGGTCCCTCTCAATAGCTTAAGTTCATTGAATTTTGAGTGTGACCAAGGGATCAAAATGGATGACATTCAGTCATTTTGGATTCTGACCATTGAAGTTTGTAGATTATCTTTATCTCTTGGGGTACCCGGGGGACCAACCCCATGTTGTTATTTTTCAGCCTCGTAAAAACTCTATGGCAGCCACGGTGGCCATTTTGTAACATAATTAATTGCACAATCATGGTTTTCCTGAACAACACCTATTTCAAACTTCACAGATCTTTAAAGTCAGATGACCGTTAAGGCCCATGGGCCTCTTGCTTTATAGATCTTTCTATAATTTCAAGTAGGTTCCCCTTGTACAGGTTGACGTTGAGAAAGCTAAGGAAGGAGAAAAGATCACTCTTGCATAGACCCAATTAAGATCATTGCATGAATTTGAAAAGAAACACAAGATGATTCATGCTCCATGGACTTAATTAATTGACACCATGTGATTCATGCTCAATGGACTTAATTAATTGACACCATGTGATTCATGCTCAATGGACTTTATTAATTGACACCATGTGATTCATGCTCAATGGACTTTATTAATTGACACCATGTGATTCATGCTCAATGGACTTTATTAATTGACACCATGTGATTCATGCTCAATGGACTTTATTAATTGACACTTACAGCTCGCAGCTTTTGAGCAATTTGGGTTTCAGCATCCTTGGGTCAAAATCGAGGTCTCTGTTACTATAAATACATTTTCTACATCCTCATTATACCAACATCACTATTACATCTAATTGTCCTGAAACATTACAAACTTACAGCTGTGATATCTTTGATAAATTTACATTTAGATGACTTGTTTATCATTCAGTGCATGTACTTTGATATTCAGTCTCCACATTGATATTGTTTGTCTTTTCAGAGGAAATGAACAATGCCAAAGGAAGACAAGAAACGTTGACAACCGATATGGGTAACATGAAGGGTAAGATATGAATGGAAGGCCTAACAAGTCCAATAACTTGGAAATGGTTGTATTTATGAATACAAGAAAGATAACATTTTTAGCCCACCATCATCAAATGGTGGGCTGATCAAATCGCTCTTCGTCCAGCGTCTGGCCATCCATCCTTTCATCTGTCCATCCTAAAACAACTTATTTTACCACTATTTCTCAGAAAGATATTTATGGATCTTTCTCAACTTTCATTTCTATGTTCCCCTTGGTCCCTAGGCAGCCATCTTGGAATATGACAATTGAGGTTTGTTATCGCTATTTCTGAGAAAGCACTGAAAGGAATCTTTCTCAAATTTCATATGTAGGTTCCCCTTGATCCCTCATGTTGCATTTTGGTACCAATCTGAAAACAACATGGCCGACAGGCAGCCATTATCACTAAATCTCAAATTTAATATATAGGTTCCCCTTGTTTAAAAAGTACTGGAGGGATGTCTCTCAATTTACACAGATTAGTAATGGGAAGGGAAAAATGGAGAGATCATTCTGACATGGAACCTATAAAGATCGTTCAATAGTGGGCATTGAGATCCCTCTGGGATATCTTGTTTAATTAAGAGGAAGAAGAGAAAAGATCAGCCTTAAAATTATCCAATAAAGGGCACCCTCTGGTCTTTTAAAAAATTCCTTTTGAATACTTAAAGTCTCAGGGTAATGGTATGTGTTCAAATCTTTCACTGACTTCAGAAAATATCACTTACCACTGATGACGATTGGTCGATGGTCTACATCAAGATCCATCTGAGATGTTGTGTTTAGACGTTAGAGTATTTATAATAGATACAACATCAACTTCAATGTTTAGTTTGTACAATGATACATGTTTGTCTTTTTGTAGGGAGAGACAGCTTAAATAGTAGGAAATGATATTGTGATATGAAAGTATTTTGCTGTGATTACTGAAATATAGGTGAGAGATACAGGCCATCTGCACCTCTTGTAATAAATACAGGATACTTGATGTACGTTTTACTACATTAATTTCAATATCAAGTCTGTACAATGACATGTTTGTATTTATAGCAGAAGTCAGTCTGTACAATGACATATGTTTGTATTTATAGCAGAAGTCAGTCTGTACAATGACATATGTTTGTATTTGTAGCGGAAGTCAGTCTGTACAATGACATATGTTTGTATTTATAGCAGAAGTCAGTCTGTACAATGACATATGTTTGTATTTGTAGCAGAAGTCAGTCTGTACAATGACATATGTTTGTATTTATAGCAGAAGTCAGTCTGTACAATGACATATGTTTGTATTTGTAGCAGAAGTCAGTCTGTACAATGACATATGTTTGTATTTATAGCAGAAGTCAGTCTGTACAATGACATATGTTTGTATTTATAGCGGAAGTCAGTCTGTACAATGACATATGTTTGTATTTATAGCGGAAGTCAGTCTGTACAATGACATATGTTTGTATTTATAGCAGAAGTCAGTCTGTACAATGACATTTGTTTGTATTTATAGCAGAAGTCAGTCTTTACAATGACATATGTTTGTATTTATAGCAGAAGTCAGTCTGTACAATGACATATGTTTGTATTTATAGCAGAAGTCAGTCTGTACAATGACATATGTTTGTATTTATAGCGGAAGTCAGTCTGTACAATGACATATGTTGTATTTATAGCAGAAGTCAGTCTGTACAACGACATATGTTCGTATTTATAGCGGAAGTCAGTCTGTACAATGACATATGTTTGTATTTATAGCAGAAGTCAGTCTGTACAATGACATTTGTTTGTATTTATAGCAGAAGTCAGTCTTTACAATGACATATGTTTGTATTTATAGCAGAAGTCAGTCTGTACAATGACATATGTTTGTATTTGTAGCAGAAGTCAGTCTGTACAATGACATATGTTTGTATTTGTAGCAGAAGTCAGTCTGTACAATGACATATGTTTGTATTTATAGCGGAAGTCAGTCTGTACAATGACATATGTTTGTATTTACAGCGGAAGTCAGTCTGTACAATGACATATGTTTGTATTTACAGCGGAAGTCAGTGATGTAAAGGACAGGCAAGACACCATAGCAAAAGATGTGGATACCTTAAAGGGTAAGATATGTTTGATGTAGATACAAAAATAATATAAATGGAGGGTCCAGCAAGTCCAGTAATTTGGAAAAGATATATTTGCTTGATGGTCATGAAAAGATGAATGCCAAAGATTATGTTTACACCCAAAAGGACTTATTCATTGAATCATCACATAGGAAATGGTAGAATTATGCTTTATATAGATATAGTAAATAAATACACCGATACTTAAAATAATAAGGCACCCACAAACACTAACCCTGTAAAAATAAAGTCCAATAACTTTTTAGGCGGCCATCAAGTGATAGTGGGCTATAAAAATTGTCCTATATCTGTGGTCCATGGTCCATCGTCTATAAACAATCATCGTTATCAATATTTTTAGGTCATCTGACCCGAAGGGTCAGGATGACCTATAGTCATCATGCTTCGTCCGTGCGCCGTGCGCCGTGCGTAAACTTTTCATATTTCAAACTTCTTCTCAAGTTCCACCAGTGGGATTGAGCTGAAACTTGCCTGAAATGATCCTGAGATGGCCCTGACCAAGTGTTGTTATTTTTCGGGTCGGTCCGAAAATCCAACATGGCCGCCATAGCCGCCATTTTGAAAACACATTTTAAACTTCTTCTCATGTTCCACCAGTGCTATTGAGCTGAAACTTGCCAGTAATGATCCTGAGATGGTCCTGACCAAGTGTTGTTATTTTTCGGGTCGGTCGAAAATCCAACATGGCCGCCATAGCCGCCGTCTTGAAAAACACATTTTAAACTTCTTAAGTTCCACAAGTGCTATTGGGCTGAAATTTGCCTGACATGATCCTGATATGATGTCGACCAAGTGTTGTTGTTTTTCGGGTCGGTCCGAAATCCAAGATGGCCGTCGTGGCCGCCATCTTGAAAAACATATTTTAAACTTCTTCTCAAGTTCCACCAGTGCTATTGAGCTGAAACTTGCCTGAAATGATCCTGATATGATCACGACCAAGTGTTGTTATTTTTCGGGTCGGTCCGAAATCCAAGATGGCCGCCAGATCTGCAATCTTGAAAAACACATTTTATACTTCTTCTCCAGTTCCATTGGTGCCATTGAGCTGGAAATGGGTGAGGATGTCAAGGAAGGCGAGCCAACATAATGTTGTTATTTTTTCGGCCTCATAAAAACTTTGAAATGGCAGCAATGGTGGCCATTTTGTAACATGATTGCGCAATCATGGTTTTCCTGAACAACACCTATTTCAAACTTCTTCTCAAATTCCATCAGTGGGATTCAGCCCTAACTTACCAGAAATTATCCTGAGATGGCCCTTACCAAGTGTTATTATTTATCGGGTCGGCCAGAAATCCAAGGTGGCCACCATGGCAACCATCTTGAAAAAACATTTTAAACTTCTTCTCCAGTTCCACTGGTGCCATTGAGTTGGAAATTGGTGAGGATTTTAAGGAAGGAGGGCCAACAAAGTGTTAATATTTTTCTGCCACGTAAAATTATTGACTTGACAGCCATGGCGGCCATTTGTAACATGATTGTGCAATCATGGTTTTCCTGAACAATGCCTATTTTAAACTTCTTCTCAAATTCCCCCAATGTGATTCAGCTGTAACTTACCAGAAATGATCCTGAGATGGTCCTTACCAAGTGTTGTTATTTATTGGGTCGGTCAGAAATCCAAGATGGCCACCATTGCAAACGGTGCCACTATATACTTGCTACAGAGAATACATACTACAATTATATAAGGTTTTTAATTTAGAGTCAGGTGACCGTTAAGGCCCCTGGGCCTCTTGTTAGGTCCTCTGACCCAATGGCCAGGTCAGGATGACCTATAGTCATTGTACTTTGTACATCGTTGTCCGCCGTGCGTAATCTTTTCACATTTCAAACTTCTTCTCAAGTTTCACCATTGGGTCTGAGCTCTAACTTGCTTGAAATGATCCTGAAATGGTCAAGTGTTGTTATTTTCTTAGGTCAGTCTGAAATCCAAAATGGCTGCACTGGCAGCCATCTTGAAAAAGACATTTTAAACTTCTGCTCCAGTTACACTGGAACCATTGAGCTGAAGATTTGTAGGAATGTTAATGAAGTAGAGCTGATAAAGTGCTATTACTTTTTGACCTCGTAAAATCTTTGACATGGCAGTCATGGGGGCCATTTTGTTACATATTTCTGAACAACACCTAGCTATTTCAAACTTCTCAAGTTCCACCAGTGGGATTCAACTCAAACTTGGCTACAATGATCCTGAGATGGTCCTGTACAAGTATTTGTTATTTTTTTCGAGTTGGTCTGATATCTAAGATGGCTGCTATGGTCAACAGTGCCACTTTACTAGCTACTGAGTATGTATACTACAACAGTGCAGGGCTTTTTGGGGCCGTTAATGGGGCCCCATTCCCAATTAGAATTATTTGATTTTAAAGCAAAATTCCCAAAATTTGCAGTTTATTCCTGAAAAACTTTCCCAATTCACCAATTTTCTTCCCAAAATGGGACAAAAAGGCCCCATCCCAAACCAGTGAGAAAAAGCCCTGCAGTGCAAGGGTCTTTAGAGTCATATGACCCATGGGCATCTGGTTTGAGAAGTATCAGAGGGATAAGATAAAGTCATATTAAACACCATGATATTAATGAGTGACGTTTCGATGACTTAACTCCCACCTTCATCAGACTAATGACCAATGTCCGAGACACTACATATGTCATTACCCACCTGGAGAAAATGTTCCAGAGTACAGGAAAGATATTTTTTCAAACTTCACAAAACAAAATGGCCTATAGGTGGCCATCTTGGATTTTGGCAATTGAAGTTTGTTATCGCTACTTTTTAAAAGTACTGGATGGATATTTATCAAACTTTACAGGAAGTTCCCCTTGGTCCTTAACTGTGCCCATTTTGATTTTGAGTCTGATTTTGGGGAAATTGACGCCATCTTGGATTTTGATGGTCTAAGTTTATTATCTCTGTATTTGTGAGAAAGTTCTTCGTACACCTTTCTTAGATTTCATAGTAAAGTATCCTTTAACATCAGATGATTAAAAGGAAAACAGAAAAGAAAGAAAAGGTAGAGAAAAGATCTATCTTCAAACGAATACATGTCATTCAATGGTAGGTGACAAGATTCTTCTGGGATCTTTTGTTATATCAAAATATAACAAAACATTTCTCAAACTTCACATGTAGGTTTCACTCAGTCACTTGTTGTACCAATTCAATTTTGAACCTGATCAGGGGAAAAATGGCTAACAGGCCGCCATCTTGGAATTTTATGGCCAAAGTACTAAATTTATGAGTGATTCTGAAAAGCTCTTAGATCTATGTTTGAGATTTCATGTTAAGGTTATTGATGTCATTAGATCATAAAGAAGAAAAGAGAAAAGATTGGAAAAGTAGAGAAAAGATCTGTTTTACATAGAACCAATAGAGATCATTCAATTGTTGGTGTCAACATCCCTTTTGGATCTCCTGTTTTATTTCGCAAAATTTATATGGGTGTTCCAAAAACATTTTCTAGTTCAACTCTAATTCATATTCATTATTTGTGATATATTTAATAAAAGATATCCTCTTGTTTTACAGAAAGGGATCCTTTGGCAGCCATGATTGGTGAGTTTGCTGAACAAGGTTGAATGTGAAGATATTTTCTTGGTGGAAGAGAGATCCAGCGTGCCTGTCATATTGACCAACTTATTCAGGGACAGTAACATGTGAAACAAGTTAAAACATTGATATTTACAAGACCACACAACATATACATTTTGTATATAAAATTAATCATTAATGTAGTCATCCACCAAAGGTCAAGGTCAGGTGTTGCTTGATCTTTAATATGGTTGATTATACAGTAACTAAATTAATATCAAGTATTCATGACAGAGAAACCTGTATTTCCTGTCAAATCAGAGAGATAAATAAGGTATATAGATCGTCTCCATCTCTCAGTCCGTAACTCTTATCTCAGTGCTTCGTGTAGATTTTCCAGTCACAAGGTTAAAGGTCAAGAACACTGTTACTACATGTAGAAAATCAGTTTGACCAGAACACCTTGAGTACTGTAATTTCATTTACAATGTTACACCCAGGTTAAGTTCGGGTTTAGAGGAACACATGTAGTGGGTATGAAAATGTCTACGAATGACAAAGTCGCTGGGTTTGTTCTTTAACATATTTTTGGATCGAAGAGATTAAAACATTCTGAACATGTACAATAAAAAATTTCTTATTAAAGTCAAAATCTACATGTAAATCTCACATCACACACAACATGCTCTCCCTATAGACCCACCCTCATTTACACAAATGGATCAAACTGATGAAATCAAAATACCAGATACAAACATGATATTTCCAGTAAAAATAAATATTGTGCATTAATGCAGGTATACTGTTACATCACCTTGAATAGAGCAGAATATCAAAATTTTTAACATATTCAACAAATCATTAAAACACAATAATCATAATTTGATCTTTAAATCATACTTACAAACCACACTGGGAAATTTTATTTTTGTAAATATATGAATTAAATTAAAAATCAGTCTAATTAAGAGGGTGGACAAACGACAAGTCTTCTACAAAGGTCAAATTAAAAATGGTCTGCCACACAAAGAAACATATTCTAAATACATACGAAAACAACTTTAACATCAAAGTCTGTTGTAAGAACTGTCACATGTCCAGTCTGTTGGTGACCACAACTTATACACACACATACATGTACATCACACAGACAAAGGAACATGCATGCTGATGAATTAATTGTTCGCACAGGTAAAAAGTAGTACGACAGTTTTATTCTATTACAATACCACGGACAGGTAAAACGTAGAATGATAGTTTTACTCTATTATAATACCACGGACAGGTAAAACGTAGTACAATAGTTTTATTATAATACCACGAACAGGTAAAATGTAGTTCAATAGTTTTACTATATTATAATACCACGGACAGGTAAAACGTAGAATGATAGATTTACTCTATTATAATACCACGGACAGGTAAAACGTAGTTCAATAGTTTTACTCTATTGTGATATCACAGACAGGTAAAACGTAGTTCAATAGTTTTACTATATTATAATACCACGGACAGGTAAAACGTAGTTCAATAGTTTTACTATATTATAATACCACGGGCAGGTAAAACGTAGTACAATTGTTTTACTCTATTATAATACCACGGACAGGTAAAACGTAGTACGATAGTTTTACTCTATTATAATACCACGGACAGGTAAAACCTAGTACAGTAGTTTTACTATATTATAATACCACGGACAGGTAAAACGTAGTACAATAGTTTTACTCTATTATAATACCACGGACAGGTAAAACATAGTACAATAGTTTTACTCTATTATAATACCACGGACAGGTAAAACGTAGTGCAAAAGTTTTACTCTATTATAATACCATGGACAGTTAAAACGTAGTACAATAGTTTTACTCTATTATAATACCACAGACAGGTAAAACGTAATACAATAGTTTTACTCTATTATAATACCATCCACAGGTAAAACGTAATACAATAGTTCTACTCTATTATAATACCATGGACAGGTAAAACGTAGTACAATAGTTTTACTCTATTATAATACCATGGACAGGTAAAACGTAGTACAATAGTTTTACTATATTATAATACCATCCACAGGTAAAACGTAATACAATAGTTTTACTCTATTATAATACCACGGACAGGTAAAACGTAGTACAATAGTTTTACTCTATTACACTACCACGGACATTGATAGAAATGTTTAATCTTAGTGTTCATTAATTTTTCCTTGTAGAAACAACAAGAGCTAAGATAGAGAGAGATAGACAAAGCTACCATTTTATTGCCACCAAAAGTTTCCATGAAGCTCAGAAAAAACTGAAGAGCAGGATGGTTATAATCAAGGGAAACACAGGAGATGGGAAGTCGTCTATTGCCATGGAACTTCTCCGTTTCCTGTGCTGTGATGAGGAGGGTCAACAGAAACGATGTCTACAGCCACTGGAACTACACGACATAAAGGACTTGGATTCGGTGGCATCAAAGTCTGGATTAGTTATCTATTTCGATGATATTTTTGGCAAGAATGTTGTGTGTAAAGGAGATGTAGATGAATGGGAGAAAAGAGAAGAATGTATTCCTTCAAAACTGTGTGAAAGTGAGAACTCTGAGGGCAATATCCTTGTCATGACCATCCGTAGTGAAATTTTAAATTCTTTAGGTAGTTCTTTTTCGAAAAAAATATTCACTGAAGAGAACATTGTTGATCTCAATAAATACAAAGATGAAGAAGAAAAACGGGAATTATTAAGGTGGTATGAACCAAAAGTTAAATTTGATAAATGGACAGATGATGAAGAGGAGGAGATCTTAGAGTCATGTCCTGACATTGGGTTTCCCCAATGTTGTAGATTATTCAGGGACACACCTACTTTGCAAGCAGAAAGGGTCAACTTCTTTAGAAGACCTTTTCATTTTGTGAAATCGTGTTTAGATAAATTAAAGGATGGGAAATTGTATGGGCTGCTGTATCTGTTCCTCAATGGAGGCGAAGTGATAGAAAATGATTTAGACCCTTATAACGAAAATGTTGATAAAACATTGTTAGAAGCAGCATTTGCTGTTGATGTAGTCAATGTTGATCTAACACATGAACTTTATGTTTACATCAAGGAGAGGAAAGCTGAATTTGTGAAGTATTCGTTAGAACGTCTGTTGGGTTCTCTGGTGAAAAAAGAGTCCACCAAAAAACAAGACAGATTTTATCCTTGTTACAAATTCAGCCACGACTCCATTGAGGAAACAGTGGCACTTCTGTATGGAGAGAAAACTCCTATTGGCTACATACAGAATTGTCCCCGCAAGTTACTCAGTTATATAACTACAACAAAAAACACCCCAAACAGGATAGTTATATCATCTGATAATCAAACCAATGCCATGTATAAACGTACCGTCAAAGAGATGAAAGAGTGTAAATCTGTTGATCCTAAAAGGTACAGGTATTCTAGTGAGTGGAACTATTTAGTTACATTAGATGTATGGACAGATTGCCAGTTTCTACAGGGATTTGTCAGATACCTAAGGGGTCAGACAGGATTTGTCCGATGGCTAAGTGGTCAGAATGTTGACTACAGTTTGTACCACAAGATAAAACATGACTTGTTTAATCAAGCATGCTCTACTGGTTCAGATGAATGTGCTTTGTTTCTCCTGTCTAAGGGTGTTAAACCTGACAAGGAGACACCATTTCGTGTGGTGGAGGGTGGGAGTGTACAACTACTAAATAAACTACTTAAGTGTAAAGTCATTCCCACAGCGAGGGCATACTGGTCACGATCATCATATTATAGTAGAGATATCAATGTCCTACACGAGGCGTGTTTGTTTGAGAGAGAAGAGATGGTGACAATGTTGTGTGACACTTATCCACACTTGGTACATGAGACTGATGACTGGAGACAAAGCACGCTCCATCTTGTGGCACGGACAGGAAACTGTGGTATATTTCAGACAGTGGAGAGATTGGTACTTAAATCATTGTATAGAGATAAAGTACAACATAAGAGTGAGATAGAAGATGGTCGTGTTGTACATAGGAGTTGTGTGTGTGGACAGTACATGTCACAGTTAGTGGACAGGTATGGGCGTACAGTATTACATCGTAGTTGTGAGATGGGACACAGGGAGCTTAGTTTATACCTGTGTCAGTGTTACCCAGCACGAACTACAGCTGTAGATAACGACAGGTGGACAATATTACATCATAGTTGTATGTATGGACACAGGGAGCTTAGTTTAGAGCTGTGTAAGTTATACCCAGCACTAACTACAGCTGTAAATAACAACGGGTGGACAATATTACATCTTAGTTGTAGTCAGGGACACAGGGAGCTTAGTTTAGAGCTGTGTAAGTTATACCCAGCACTAACTACAGCTGTAGATAACGACGGGTGTACAATATTACATCATAGTTGTAGACAGGGGACACAGGGAGCTTAGTTTAGAGCTGTGTACGTTATACCCAGCACTAACTACAGCTGTAGATAACGACGGGTATACAATATTACATGTTAGTTGTAGTGAGGGACACAGGGAGCTTAGTTTAGAGCTGTGTAAGTTATACCCAGCACTAACTACAGCTGTAGATAACCACGGGTATAATTGTCTACATCACATAGCCAGGATGACAACAGATGTAGACTGGTTCACCGAGTGTGAACGTCACGTAAAACTGAACGTAGAGACAACAGGAGGTAAGTATGACATCACGACCATACGTACTAATGACGGGGAATCTGTTTTAGACATAGCAAAGGAATGGACAGAGTGGGTGAGAGAGTGGAGGAAGTTAGATAACAACCCTTTGTATGACCATCTTGTTCAATTGTTTGCTAAATAAACTAAATATTCCCATTAATTAATGTTTATTAAATTGTATAAAATGATGTAGAACTAAACAAAGGGAAAGTTTACGAAAACTTTGTATCCTCGTCGCTGTTAAAAAACAATGTCACACTTTAGAAAATAGTGTCACAGTGACAGTTAAACAATGTCAGTTAGAATTATAATTGGATGAACACTTGAAATGTTGAACAAAAGCAAAGTGTTCTAAAGAAATTATAAACATATTATATAGATGTGATGATATGTGTTGGTATTGTCAAGGAATTGTCAGGTTGTAACTCGTACACAGAATGTATGAATGCTGTCAGAATGAATCTGTTTACAAAGGTCGGCAGTTATAGAAGTTTTCATCGTCATTGTTTACTAAATAAAGTACTAAATATTCACACTTCTGTACATTGACTTGTGTGGCATGATGTAGAGCCAAACAGAGATAAAATTGAGGAGACATTTTTACTCTCGTCACAATTTACAAAATGTAAAACAAAAGTCGGCAGTTGTAGAAAGTTTTCTTCGCCGATAGGGGTTGTCCTCGGGTAGGTCCGAGTGAAAGGAGGGTGGTGATACTAATAACCGCCTGGTGGAGCTCAACACAGACTGGGGGACAGGGAGGACAGGGTAGGGATCTAGGGAACCACTCGGGCCTTTACGTGCATTCCAGGCCATTTACATTATAGTATTGTGTATCTGCTAACTCATTAAGTAAATACTATTTGAAAGAAAGAAGAAAAAATGAATAATCTTGAGAACGAAGTTGAGAAAAAAAAATCTCTATGGTGATTGATTCATTAAAATTACAGAACTATAAATAAGTCATGTAATTTTAAATATAAATATTAAATATTTGACATGCAAGAGATTTTAGTATTGATATTTTTTTTTTTTTTTTTTTTACCAAAAGCTAAAAAAAAATGTCAATCTTTGTTTAATCCAAAAGTTCTACAAATAGTTTATTCTTGAGAAGAAATATTTCAACAGTTATAAATAAGCTATCTCTTTTGATTTTCATTTAAAATGCTGCACAATGGCTGATACCTGTATGACACGCCGTTTGGGTTTTTACCTATTTAATTCAGATATATGTCTTTGATTAGAGATCTCTTTTTTAATAGAAATACATCGTATCTTTATTTAAATACAGATATCATTTTTGTTTTAGATATCTTCATTTATTTAATAATAAAGATATCGGTATTTAGAATAGAGATGTCTGATTAAATTCAGAATGTTTTAGGATTTATAACATCAATACTGTGACCGGTACATGCACTGTAATTAGGATATATAAAATCAATACTGTGACCGGTACATGTACTGTAATTAAGATATATAACATCAATACTGTGACCGGTACATGTACTGTAATTAGGATATATAACATCAATACTGTGACCGGTACATGTACTGTAATTAGGATATATAACATCAATACTGTGACCGGTACATGTACTGTAATTAGGATATATAACATCAATACTGTGACCGGTACATGTACTGCAATTAGGATTTATAACATCAATACTGTGACCGGTACATGTACTGTAATTAGGATATATAACATCAATACTGTGACCGGTACATGTACTGTAATTAGGATATATAACATCAATACTGTGACCGGTACATGTACTGTAATTAGGATATATAACATCAATACTGTGACCGGTACATGTACTGTAATTAGGATATAAAACATCAATACTGTGACCGGTACATGTACTGTAATTAGGATATAAAACATCAATACTGTGACCGGTACATGTACTGCAATTAGGATATATAACATCAAGACTGTGACCGGTACATGTACTGTAATTAGGATATATAACATCAATACTGTGACCGGTACATGTACTGTAATTAGGATATATAACATCAGTACTGTGACCGGTACATGTACTGTAATTAGGATATATAACATCAATACTGTGACCGGTACATGTACTGTAATTAGGATATATAACATCAATAGTGTGACCGGTACATGTACTGTAATTAGGATATATAACATCAATACTGTGACCGGTACATGTACTGTAATTAGGATTTATAACATCAATACTGTGACCGGTACATGTACTGTAATTAGGATTTATAACATCAATACTGTGACCGGTACATGTACTGTAATTAGGATATATAACATCAATACTGTGACCGGTACATGTACTGTAATTAGGATTTATAACATCAATACTGTGACCTGTACATGTACTGTAATTAGGATATATAACATCAATACTGTGACCTGTACATGTACTGTAATTAGGATATATAACATCAATACTGTGACCGGTACATGTACTGTAATTAGGATATATAACATCAATACTGTGACCTGTACATGTACTGTAATTAGGATATATAACATCAATACTGTGACCGGTACATGTACTGTAATTAGGATATAGAACATCAATACTGTGACCGGTACATGTACTGTAATTAGGATATATAACATCAATACTGTGACCGGTACATGTACTGTAGTTAGGATATATAACATCAATACTGTGACCGGTACATGTACTGTAGTTAGGATATATAACAGTGGAAGAGTTTTTTCGGGAGTGTGATGTTTTACAGAAAACATATATTTATTGATATGTAAATTTTGTTCGTTGTATTTGTGTAACTATTGTTTGTTGACTTTTGTTTGTATAAATAGTATATAGACTAGATAAACAATACAATTGTTGAAGGGTGACAGTGACTATATAGTATGGAGCTTTAACATTATAGATATTACAAATAGATTCCTAAGATTTACAAATATCACTGATATGTTGTAGGGTTAAAAATAAGGTATTATGTTACCGATACAACATGTAAACATGTAAACAACTGTTTATGCTGTATGAGTACCAATGTACACAACTTTGCATAAAACCATTATAATGAATGTGTTTGTAATGTGATGTACAGGGTCGTATATAGCTGTGGTAAAAATGAATATTTACACCATGTTATGATCTATTGTATACACATGTCATTATATAATTCATTTATATAAATCATGTATGTGGTTTAACTATGAAAAAGTCTGTGGTATAAGACATTTATATACATGTATATGTACGTGGTATTACCATGTTAAAGTCTGTGGTATAAGACATTTATATACATGTATATGTACGTGGTATTATCATGTTAAAGTCTGTGGTATAAGACATTTATATACATGTATATGTATGTGGTATTACCATGTTAAAGTCTGTGGTGTAAGACATTTATATACATGTATATGTACATGGTATTACTATGTTAAAGTCTGTGGTATCAGACATTTATATACATGTATATATGTACGTGGTATTACCATGTTAAAGTCTGTGGTATAAGACATTTATATACATGTATATGTACGTGGTATTACCATGTTAAAGTCTGTGGTGTATAGACATTTATAGACATGTACATGTACCGTGGTATTACCCATGTTAAAGTCTGGTGGTGTAAGACCATTATACATGTACATGTACGTTGGATTACCCATGTTTCAAGTTCTGTGGTTATAAGAACATTTATAATACATATATGGTTTTGGGAAACCCGGGATAAGGCTTTTCTGTTTTCCCGTAGGGTTTCCCCCTGTTAAGTTGTGTATTTAAAAAAATTTTTATAATGTAATGTAGGGTTTCAGTAAGGAATGTAGGTATTGTCTTACGTGTTAAAAGGAGGATATTCAATCCAAGTGTTAAAAAAAGGGGGATATTTAATAAACGTGGGGAAAAAAGGGTGGGGAATTTTAATTACGGGAAAAAGGGTTGATAAAATAATTTCAAAGGAGGATAAAACTAAGTGGGGTTTAAAAAGGAGGTTTTTTTATCCCCCAAATTCTAAGGGGGGTATTTAAATGCCCATTGTTAAATGGAGGATTTTTTGAAGGTTAAATAAGGGGGGTTTTTTAAAACCAAGTGAAAAAATAAGGATTGATTTCCCACGGTAAATTTTAAAGGGTTGAATTTTAAACTTACGTGTTAATAAGGGGTTGAAATTTAAAATCCACAAAATGTTAAATGGAAAATTTGGGGATTTCAATTACTCCCCCGTTGTTAAAAAAATTTATATTTTAATTTTTTACGTGTTTTCCATAAAGGATTTGATATTTAATCCCAAGTGTAAAAAAGGGTTGAATTTTATATTCATGTTAAAATACTGGGTTTAAGAGGGTTGATATTTTTTTACTTCAGGGGTTTAAAATAAGGAGTGGTATTAAAATTTCCCCAAATGTTAAAAAAGGAGGGGGATATTTAAAACTCCCCCCCGGGTTTAAAAAAGGAGTTTTATATTAATACTCAAATGTTACATAGGGAGTTGAATTTAAAATTCCCCGTGTTAACATAAGGAATTGATATTAATATCAAAAAGTGTTAAATAAGAGGAATTCAATACCCCCTGTTAAAATGGGGGGGATTTTTAAACTCAAGTTTAACTAAGGAATTAATTTTTACTCCCCCCAAAGGTTAACAAAGGAGTTTATTATATTTTTGAAGTTTTAAAAATTTGTTTTATCTTCCATTTCTTTTGTTTCCCAAAATTTAAAAAAGTTCTTGATATTTTTTAAAAAGAATGGTTTTTTATTTTAGGTTTGTTTACATCCCTCTCTAAGATTGGGTTAAAAACAAAAAAAATTTCCAAAAAAAAATGAATTATATTTTTCTCCTGAATTTGGGGTTTTTAAAACAGTTCTATGCCCCTTTTCCTCTTCACGTGGTTAAAAATTAATTTTATCCCCTGACCCAAGGGTGGGTACCTATAGTAACTGTTTGTTTTTTTCCCACCGTGTCTAAAATTTTTAAATTTAAAATTTTCAAGGGCCCCCAAGGGTTTTAATAAATCCCTGAAATATTGCGGGGTTGGTCCCCCCCCCGGTTTTATTTTTTAATTTAAATCAAAGTGGCCCGGGGAAGGATTTTAAAACCCAATTTAAAATTTTTTTAATTCCCTTGAATTTGGACTTAAAATTCTGAAATTTACCGGAGGGGTTTTTTTGGGTAGGGGCCGTTATTTCTGGGGGGAATATTCGGGCCACCAAAACACCCATTTAAAAAACCCAAAAATTTCCCCACTTGGCCAACAAAAGTTTTTTTTGTGCGTTTAGGCCCCCGTTTTTTTTTTAAAAAATTTTTAAAGGATTTGCCAGGGGGCCATTCCCCCATTTTTCGCTTGGTTTTTCAAACCACTTTCAAACTTTAATTCCAAAGTGGGGATGCTTTTTTAACCAAATGATTGGGTTTTCCCCGACCAATGGGTTGTTATTTTTTTTTTTCCAAATCAAAAGGGCAACGGCCCTTTTGACTTGAAACTTCCCCCAAACCCTGTTTTGTTAACCCCCTTTCTTTTTTTGGTGCCATGGTTTTTCTTTTTTTTTCTTTTTCTTTTGCCCCCTTCCCCTACCCCCTTTACCAAGCGGGGGGTTTTCCCGGGGGGAAATTTTTTTTTTTTTCGAATCACCGGTGGATTTTAAAAATTTGGCCCTACCAACCAACTTTTTTTTTAAACCCCCGGGTGTATTTCCCTGATTAACCAAGGTTTTTTTTTTTTTTTTTTTTTTTTTTTTTTTTTTTTTTTTTTTTTTTTTTGGGGGGGGGGGGGGGGGGGGGGGGGGGGGGGCGGAAAATTAAAATTTTTTCCCCTTCTTTTTAAAAAATTTTTCCCTCAAATTTTTTTGGAATTTTTTAAAACTTTTCCAAAGTTTTTTCCCCAAAAAAAAAAAATTTTAATAAACCTTTTTCTTTTTTTCAGAAAGGAAAAATGGCATACTAAAAAAAACCAAATTTTGGGTTTTAAAAATTTTTTTTAAAAAGAAAAACACATTTTAAACTTCTCCATTTCCATTGGTACCATTGAGCTGGAAGTTTGTGAGGATGTTAAGGAAGGAGAGCCAACTAAGTGTTATTTTTCGGCTTCGTAACAACTTTGACATGGCTGCCACGTCGGCCATTTTGTAACATGATTGCGCAATAATGGTTTTCCTGAACAACATCTATCTCAAACTTCTTCTCAAATTCCACCAGTGGGATTCAGCTCTTACCAGAAATGATCCTGAGATAGTCTTGATCAAGTGTTGTTATTTTTCGTATTTATCCAAATTCGAAAATGGCCAACAGTGCCACTATACCTGCTACAGAGAATGCATACTACAATAGTATAATCTTCTTTAATTTGGAATCAGATGACCGTTAATGCCCTTGGGCCTCTTGTTAGCTCACCTGGTCCAAAAGACCAAGGTGAACTTATGGACCAAGGTGAGCTTATGGACCAAGGTGAGCTTATGGACCAAGCTGAATTTATGGACCAAGGTGAGCTTATGGACCAAGGTGAGCTTATGGACCAAGGTGAGCTTATGTTCAGCGTCTGGCGTCCATCTGTCCTTCAACAACTGACTTCTTCTTCATAACAGCTGATCGGAATTGGACAAAATTTGACTGGTAGCATCCATGGGTGGGGACTAGAAATATACATGTGGTGGGGCTGAAACCCCACCCCCACCCCTTTGGGCTGAGGGTTGGGGCCAAAAGAGGTCAATTTGACTTAGTTGATATCTTCTTCTCTGGAAATAAGCAATGGATATCACTCATATTTGTCTTGTAGCATCCTTATGGGGAAGGAATTCAAAATTGTTGAAAAATGATGGAGCTGACCCCCGGGGCCAGTGGGTGGGGCAAAAAAGGGTCATTTTGGCTAAATTGATATAAAAATATACAAAGCAATGGATATCATTCATATTTGACTGGTAACATCCTTATCGGGTAGGGATACAAAATTGTACAAATGGTAGGGCTAACCCCCTGGGGCCAGAGGGTTGGGGCCAAAAGGAGTTGATTTTTGCTAAATTGATATTAACAACTTCTCTGAAACGCAGCAATGGATATCACTCATATTTGACTGGTAGCATCCTTATTGGGTAGAAATTCAAAATTGTACAAATGATGGAGCTGACCCCTGGGGGCTAGAGGGTGAGGCTAAACGGGGTCAATATTGCTTAATTGATATAAACAACTTCTTCTTTGGAACTAAGCAATATTGGGTATCTCTCATATTTGACTGGTAGCATCCTTATTTGGGTAGGGACACAAAATTGTACAAATGGTGGGGCTGACACCCTGGTTGGCTGAGGGGCGGGGCCAAAAGGGGTCAATTTGGTTAAATTGATATAAACAACTTTTTCTCTGAAACCAAGCAATGTATATCACTCATTTGTATAGTAGCTTTGTTATGTGGTAGGGATTCAAAATTGTACATATGGTGAGGCTGATCCCACCGTAGGCTATCATTCATGTTTGACTGGCCTTGAGGGGGCTTAAGGGCAGGGTCAAAAAGCTGTCGATTAGGCTAAATTGCAAAAACCATATTTGACTGGAAGCATACCTAAGGAGTTGGGATTAAAAAAACTAGAAATGGTCCATCTGATATCTCTAAAACTAAGTTATGTACATCGCTCATAGGGGTACCCCCGGTCCATTTGGCAATATTGATGTTAATGATTTCTCTGGAACTAAACCATGTATGACATTGATATTTCAGTGGTAATATCTCTAGGAGGCTGGGATTCAAGTTTAAGCAAATAATAGGACTAATTTCAAGGTCATGGGAATCAAATCAAATCAAACCTCACGGGACTGTTATGGGCCTCTTTTTATTAGGTCACCTGAGACGAAGTCTCAAGTGACCTATTCTAATCGCCTTTTGTCCGTCGTCGTCCGTCGTGCGTCGTGCGTCCGTAAACTTTTTACATTTTCGACTTCTTCTCCAAAACCACTTAACAAAATTCAATGAAATTTGGCAGAAAGTTTCTATGGCTGAAGGTCAACCAAAATTGTGAATTATATCGTCCCCAACCCCCAGGGGCCTGAGCTGAAGGTCAATCAAAATTGTGAATTATATGGTCCCCTACCCCCAGGGGCCTGAGGGGTGGGGCCAAAAAGGGTCAAATTGACTAAAATTTCAAAAATCTTCTCTACTCTAAGATATGGTAGAATCAAATACTCTTCATAGATGGAAGGGTCTTTAGGTGCTTTACCAAAATTGTGAATTTCATGACCCTGGGGTCTCATGTTTGCCCCTGGGGAGGGGGTAAACTTTACTATAATTTATATAGGGAAATCACATTTTTGACTATTATTTGTTGGATTTGTATTGGAATTCATTCTAACTTGTATCAAATTATCAGCATGGAGTGACACTTTGATGGTATGTACATGTTGGCCCTAATTGACTCCCAGGGGCTGGTGGGCGGGGCCAAAAAGGGTCAAATTGACTAAAATTTCAAAAATCTTCTCTACTCTCAGATATGGTAGAATCAAATACTCTTCATAGATGAAGGGGTCTAATGGTGCTTTACCAAAATTGTGAATTTCATGACCCTGGGGTCTCACGTTTGCCCCTGGGGAGGGGTAAACTTTACTATAGTTTATATAGGGAAATCACATTTTTGACTATTATTTGTTTGATTTCTATTGGAATTCATTCTAACTTGTATCAAATTATCAGCATGGGATGACGATTTGATGGTATGTACATGTTGGCCCTGGTTGACCCCCAGGGGCTGGTGGGCGGGGCCAAAAAGGGTCAAATTGACTAAATTTCAAAAATGTTCTTCCCTACTCTCAGATATGGTAGAATCAAATACTCTTCATAGATGGAAGGGTCTTAAGGTGCTTTACCAAAATTGTGAATTTCATGACCCTGGGGTCTCATGTTTGCCCCTGGGGAGGGGGTAAACTTTACTATAGTTTATATAGGGAAATCACATTTTTGACTATTATTTGTTGGATTTGTATTGGAATTCATTCTAACTTGGTTCAAATTATCAGCAAGGGATTACATTTTGATGTTATGTACATGTTGGCCCTGGTTGACCCCCAGGGGTTAGTGGGCGGGGCCAAAAAGGGTCGAATTGACTGAAATTTCAAAAATCCTCTTATCTACTATATGTTAGAATCAAATACTCTTCATAGACTGACCCTATTAGGACTGATGGGTGGGGCCAAAAAGGGTCAATTTAGTTGGCCGAAATATTTCAAATCTCAGGTGACCGTTAAGGCCCTTTGGGCCTCTTGTTTTCATGAATGACTACCAAGTTTGTTCAAATGAATTACCTTAAAAACCCAATACTCAACTTCTTAATATATAAGAGGCCCACTGTCGTGATATTTAGCAAAAAGCATGCTTGGATGAAGGGCTACCAATTTTTAGCTCACCTGGTCCGAAGGACCAAGGTGAGCTTATGCCATACCGTGGCGTCTGTCGTCCGTCGTCCGTCCGTCCGTCTGTCGTCCGTCCGTCCATCAACAATTGACTTATTTGACTTCTTCTTCATAACTGCCGATCGGAATTTCACCAAATTTGGTCAGAAGCATCCCTATGGGTAAATTTAGCTATTTTGATATAAACGACTTCTTCTCTGAAACCGAGCAATGGGTATCGCTCATATTTGCTTGGTAGCATCACTATGGGTCGGGGATTCAAAATTGTACAAATGATGGGGCTGACCCCCTGGGGGTCTCTGGGGCGGGGCCAAATGAGGTCAATCGGGCTATATTGATATAAACGTCTTCTTCTTTGAAACCAAGCAATGGATATCGCTCATATTTGCTTGGTAGCATCACTATGGGTCGGGGATCCAAAATTGTACAAATGATGGGGCTGACCCCCTGGGGGTCTCTGGGGTGGGGCCAAATGAGGTCAATCGGGCTATATTGATATAAACGTCTTTTTCTCTGAAACCTAGCATTAGATATCGCTTATATTTGCCTGGTAGCATCACTATGTGGTGGGGATTCAAAATTGTACAAATGATTGGGCTGACCCCCCAGGGGCCTGAGGGGCGGGGCCAAATGAGGTCAATCGGGCTATATTGATATAAACGACTTCTTCAGTCACAGGAGCCAAATGTGTTAAAAACTGTAAATCATCTCCGTTTTTGTTTGTAGATAAAAAAAATAGTTATCAAGAGAAACTATATAGTCTCCTGTGGGTTTATCTTCATTTAATTTCCTTCAATCAATTCTGCTCAGTTTAGGCAACAACTCATAAGTAAAATATGAAATAAACAGCCAAAAATAGAACGTGACCCAACCCTGGACACGCTGCATCCCCCGATGAGTTTGTTTATCAGAGAAGTTTCAATGCAAATTCATAGTGGCTTTTCACGTTTACTCGTCTTTTTGTCTAACAGACTCACGCCGTAAGTCGTGGGTGAGGTGATTTTTGCTTCTCTGTCTCCGCGGAAGCAACCACAGTCATGCAGTGATAGAGTTGACCAGGCTTGTTCAAATAAACGAATAAACTGACCTACTTTCAAGGTCATAAGGGTCAAATGTAATACAGCCTTTCAATGGTTTCTTCTTAATACAACGGTTTCTTCTTAATACCTAACTTCTTAATACAAAGGTTTCTTCTACATACCTAACTTCTTAATACAACAGTTTCTTCTTAATACATAACTTCTTAATACTCAAGAGGCCTAAGGTCATGAAATTGGGTCAGTAGCATACAGGAACGAGGGGATACCGTTTTTAAAAATGAATGACCTTATGAGTTCCTTCTTGTACTTAAAAACAAACATGACTTTCTGTGTCGTTATCAGAACTCGGGTAACTTCAGGTCAATCGGCCTCTTGTTACATAAAGTATTGTGGAAGTTTTCGTGGTCCTTTGAGCTTGGTAATTTTGATAATGATTCGTTGAAGAAAATTGGCTATCAGATCAATTCTAGATTTTCCATAGAATACGTAGATTTCTGTAGATTATATCAGCATTGATATTTTCTCTGACTTTTAATACAAAACGAAAAGAAAATCTGAAATTCTGCAGAAATGTAATTTTGGGTTTTGAGAGTAATATTTCGTTATCATTACTTCATAGGAAGTACTAATATGATCTTAATCACTGGTTATCTCCATTCTGCTAACCTCGATTTGATGTAGCTACGGAATCGGTCAAGATGTGACGAGTGTTGATATCCCATACCCCCTTCCCAATTGATATCGTTAGGGATTTCGTAATGGTGTCGTCCATCCGTCATTTTCTCCAATCAGACAGAAAATTCACATTCATTCCTTATCAAGAGTGCTTGTTTAGAATTCTTGTCTTTTTTAGTCAGAAGGTCAAAGGTCACTAACAATCAAGATAATATCTCATATTCAAGTGTACACATTAACCTCAAACTCGCCCTCACATGGACCTTACTGTGGTGTCCCCTACACACTCGTCCTCACATGGACCTTACTGTGGTGTCCCCTACACACTCGTCCTCACATGGACCTTACTGTGGTGTCCCCTACACACTCGTCCTCACATGGACCTTACTGTGGTGTCCCCCTACACACTCGTCCTCACATGGACCTTACTGTGGTGTCCCCTACACACTCGTCCTCACATGGACCTTACTGTGGTGTCCCCTACACACTCGTCCTCACATGGACCTTACTGTGGTGTCCCCTACACACTCGTCCTCACATGGACCTTACTGCGGTGTCCCCTACACACTCGTCCTCACATGGACCTTACTGTGATGTCCCCTACACACTCGTCCTCACATGGACCTTACTGTGTTATACTACCCGAACCTGTGTATTCCGTCCCTCGTGTACACACAGGGACTGGCTATACCTATCCAATGTTTAGTATTTTAAACATGTTTTTTGGATGGGAGAGTAAGGTTACTTATCTCGATCTATTTATAGGGAATCTCCCTCTTTAAAACGTGTGACTTGTTTATGTGTTGTAACCTGGGTATAATTAATGAACATGTATGTATACTGTATAGAGGGGTCCAGATGAATGGATATTTCACAAACCCTAAGGTATTTGTGTGTACACAGTTTTCTAAAGAAAAACCATGTCTACTTCTAGCTGAGTGACACCTGTCAATCACGTAGTTGATTCATGCTCACTTTGTTATTATGAACAATGTTATCATACTTTATCCTAAATTATATAACTAGAACGCCACCCCATTTTACACGTCACTATTGGTACTGACTATAGAACGCCACACCATTGTACACGTCACTATTGGCACTGACTATAGAACGCCACACCATTGTACACGTCACTATTGGCACTGACTATAGAACGCCACACCATTGTACACGTCACTATTGGCACTGACTATAGAACGCCACACCATTGTACACGTCACTATTGGCACTGACTATAGAACGCCACACCATTGTACACGTCACTATTGGTACTGACTATAGAACGCCACACCATTGTACACGTCACTATTGGTATGGACTATAGAACGCCACACCATTGTACACGTCACTATTGGTACTGACTATAGAACGCCACCCCATTGTACACGTCACTATTGGTACTGACTATAGAACGCCACACCATTGTACACGTCACTATTGGTACTGACTATAGAACGCCACACCATTGTACACGTCACTATTGGTACTGACTATAGAACGCCACACCATTGTACACGTCACTATTGGTACTGACTATAGAACGCCACACCATTGTACACGTCACTATTGGTACTGACTATAGAACGCCACACCATTGTACACGTCACTATTGGTACTGACTATAGAACGCCACACCATTGTACACGTCACTTCTGGCACTGACTATATATTATACAACATTGGTGCAGGAAAAATCAAAGACTTTGAAACTGCGCATGAGTTAGTTTAACCAGTTGAGTAAATGATTTCCCTGTAGTAGTTGGTGGCTACCTCACTGAACGACAGGAACGTATTTGATCTCAGCTTCCACATGAAACATTAAGTACTCGGGTATGGATAGAAACAAACTTCACATCTTCATTACTTTTTAAAGATTATAACAAATTCTTTCTACAGATAATTCAGATTTCTACTGATAAAACTATATGGACTCGAGATTTGTTTATTGTTTGCAAATAATATAAAGAACCTACTTTGAAACAGGGATAAGAATAATAATTTAACAAGAAATATCTTTAAAAACGATAAACGGCATAGAGATTTAAGATGATGATAATAGGAACCATGAACAATGAAGCAATTCTGTTTACCCCGAACGGAATAAATAGAGTCATTCATAATACATACATAGTCTATCTCGGGGACGTTTATTCTGTTTGACTGTTAGAGTTTTCTCCCTTTGTTCAGTTAGGATACTTGGTAAATACAGCACAACAATCGTCAAAACATGGTCTTAAGACGTTCATTATTGGCTTATATTCAGGTACCGAAACTACTTTTGTAAGTACCGAAACGACTTCCGCAAGTACCGAAACGACCGAGTACCGAAACAACTTGGTACCGATACAACTTGAATTCGCCATGGACGACCTCCCTTCACCAGACTCTGCTAGGCCTACCCTCACCTACTAAACTTGAACCCAAAATTTCTGGCATCGTAGCTGAAACACATACATCAGATCATAAACAGAAACGATTTGTTTCATCATCCGAAGAACTAGCGGAGATGTTTGATTCACGACAGGCAAAGTCAACAAAGAAAAACACGACATGGGAAGTTATTTCAGGGAAAGATAAATTTAACATGCGATGACGGAAGTTTGTTGATAATGTCATTTTGTATAAAATCAATTAAAACACGTTAAATGTTGCAACTTCTTCAACGCAATCAGAAAACGGTTTTAAATGTTACACAGATGACTATGTCACTTCCTCAGCTGTCTAGATTCTATCTTTTTTTCAGACTGGAACATAGAAACAAGGGTAGATTTTAAAACAATAACTTCCGATAGATTGTCCAAACTGCTACAAACGTTTTATGTGGAAGCAAGACCAAACAAAAAGGGATCCGAGGAGCTTTACTACAAAAATACCTTAACAAGAAATATCTTTAAATCAAAGTACAATGTACTGTAAGTACTGTAAACAAACATTATTGTTTAATGCAAAATCAGTAATCTTCTAAGTTTAAAGTTGATAAATTTACTGATATCGGTTTAGGAATTAATTGCAAATAATTTGAAATATGTCTTCTTTCTTTCGGGAAGGCATCATCAGTTATGATACAGCCAGGACTCTGTGACCTTATTGATGTCAACTTCTAATATGCACTAAATTTAGGCTAGTTCCATCGCTAGTTTGGCATATTTCAACTTGATATGATGAAACACACAAAGAATTACTGAAAACCAAAACCAGAGCTACTAATCAAGGCCCGGATTAGGAATGTATCCTATTGAAACTGTACTCAAGCAAGTATGGTACTTCAAAACAAAAAACTTGACTCCTTTTGTTCAGGAATCATTTGATGTTTATAAATCTTGATATGAGAAGTTATAAACAATGTGATAAAGAATAACAACCAGATAAAGAATATCTTCATCGAATAATTCAGCAAACAGGAAAAGAAAACTTCAAGCTTCATTTTCAACTTCAAACCTGATCACAAAGATTACAGTCCATTCGATGGGATGACACCACATAATTTGTGAAATCATATATAGAAATATATGAACCATTTTGTTATTGATTTATAGTTTGTGGATATTGACAGGATAACATATATTTACATCAATTTTAGAATTGTAACGGAAATCTTGTAACAGCTAGCATGGCACAAATAGTCATCTGAACATTTATTGTATATTGAACAAGAGGCCCAATGGGCCTGTATCGCTCACCTGGCTCTACAGCAACTTTGAAGTTGATATGGTCATTTCTAGAGATACTATGCTGATAACCTCTTTATTCAAAAATCATAGTAAGCTAGGTTTATTTATACAAATATGTATTAAAAATGTTCTAGTCCTGCATTCCAGCATTCTATTGGCCCAATATCAGGTCTCGGAGGCTCTTGGCTATCGCAAAATTATTGTTGACAGATTTAAGCCGATTTCAGCCCTGTGACTTAAATGTAGGTCAACGTCATTTATTTGAACAAAATTGGTAGCCCTTCAACCCAGCATGCTACAGGCCCAATATCAAGTCCCTGGGCCTCTTGGTTATTGAGAAGAAGTCGTTTGAAGATTATAGCCTATTTGACCAATGTGACCTTGAATGTAGGTCAAAGTCATTTATTTGAACAAATGTTGTAGCCCTTCACCCCAGCATGCTACAGGCCCAATATCAAGTCCCTGGGCCTCTTGGTTATTGAGAAGAAGTTGTTTGAAGATTATAGCCTATTTGACCCATGTGACCTTGAATGAAGGTCAAGGTCATTTATTTGAACAAACTTTGTAGCCCTTCACCCCAGCATGCTACAGGCCAAATATCAAGACCCTGGACCTCTTGGTTATTGAGAAGAAGTTGTTTGAAGATTATAGCCTATTTGACACATGTGACCTTGAATGAAGGTCAAGGTCATTTATTTGAACAAATTTTGTAGCCCTTCACCCCAGCATGCTACAGGCCCAATATCAAGTCCCTGGGCCTCTTGGTTATTGAGAAGAAGTTGTTTGAAGATTATAGCCTATTTGACCCATGTGACCTTGAATGAAGGTCAAGGTCATTTATTTGAACAAACTTTGTGGCCCTTCACCCCAGCATGCTACAGGCCCAATATCAAGTGCCCGGGCTATTGAGAAGAATTTGTTTGAATGAAAAAGTTGACGCCGGATGGACGGCCGGACGCCGCACCACGGCATAAGCTCACTTGCCCTTCGGGCAGTTGAGCTAAAAAAGCGGCTATGGTTACTCAAATCTTGTGATGAAGACCAATAACTGTCAGATAGTTCAAAATGTTGTATATACTAACATACTCGAATAGAAAAACTCTCTTGCAAGTTGTAGATCAATGCAATCAACCCTAGTATGTATAGTAAAATATACTTTCGGTAAAAATGACCCGTGGTGTACATTATAAGGAGTTCTTTACCTTATAATGGGGGTGTCATTTAAAAAAAAACCACACACACACCAACAAAAACGTCTGAAAATGTGCTATACACACTAGGGAAGTTCCAATTACCTGTACATTGAAACAAATTTTCAAGTCCCTGTGTTTGAATTCACAGTATTTAAATATTCCCGTGTTTCGTCAGTATAGCGGGAATAATTTGTCTTTAACGACATCGTATTACTCGTGCTAGGCGCACGCTCTGCGGGAGCGGGTATATGTGTACATACCTGGGTACACATGGTCGTGAGGTCACTTTCTAGCTGCCATCTCAGCAGGGCGGACACAGCTAAATTTTTCATTTGATTTTTCATGTTTTTGACAAATATGTTGTGTACATGTAATACAATATATAAATTGTATATATTTCCTCGATAACGCAGGTCCAGCGTTACCCCTAGGTACACCTGTCAGGGTATAATCGTTTTCCCGCCACTGCGGATACTGGTTTCCGGGGGCTATCTCCGTTTTTTCCTGGGCACCAGGTGCATAACGATGACGGGGATATTGTATTTTACTATTCAAATAGTTTTCCAAAGTTTCATGTACATCTGCATCATGTTGTTTCAGAGGAGCGATTTCGTTTGAGTACCGAATATTTGTACAAAAGATCGGTGTATATACATTAAACATGCATAATTTTGATTAAACGCCGACTGCTGTTACATGGGCACGCTAGTACGCCAAATTTATATTTGCTTTTGAGTTGTATTTTTGGAAGTAGTGGAGTGAAGACGTACATGTACCGTGGTAGGACAAGCTAATGTTAATGTATGCCACAGGCGCTTGTATAGAAAATGTGAATTTTTAATTTTTCTTATATGGCAGTGTATGTCAGTGTTATGGTACAGCTGTCAAACAAGAAACACAATCTGGAGTTTAGTTATCACAACTCTGTCGAGACTGTCATTGCTCTGTTTAAAATTCTATAGCTTTTCTGACATAAAATGTAACATCCTGTGTTTTGAGTAAAAAGTTGCTAAAGTAATGTCACATGCATTTTGGCAACATATAGTCATGCATAAAAGCTATACAGTTTCTCCGTCCCCGGTCAATATTACAGCAACAGTAATGATTACATTGTCATCTACTATACTTGCCACTGCTCTGCAGGTAGGGCGTAAAAATTGTTTCTGCTGTCCCCGTTCCATTATGGTAAGAGGCGACTTAACTTCGGATCATATCTTTTCTTTCTCTCAACTATCTTCTTTATTATATCTCTTGACAATGACTCACTTATGGCCTTTCCCTGGTGGGACAAACCAGAGTCTGTAGTGATGGTACATGTACATTTTTGGGGTAGGGCGACTGGTATACCCTGTCAGTATAATGTGATCGGATGGGCTGTCTTGCTGGATGTCTTTGGCAGAATATTTCAATGGAGTAGTTTTGTCAAGAGCGGGTCTACAAATGTTCTTGCTCAGTGTCCTATATGGAATTTTGATTTATTTTAGTTTATTTTCCAATAAAGGATCTAAAGAGGTAAGGTCGTTTTCCACCTAAACTGACCTAGGCTACGTACAGCGATAGCCTGGGCTAAAAATACAGGTAAAATATCACGTGACCCCAGTGATTCCCACACTACCAAAATAGATCGTCATGGTCCATTGGCGCGCTGTACTTAGTGAACGGATTACATGTATGTACTCAATCAATCCCATATAAAATAAAGTAAAACTGTTTAATATGAATTTTACACAACCCAAGAGGACATATCTATACAGTAGAGTGATTCAGGTATTCTTTAACACTAACTTTGTACATCCTTAAACTTTATCTTTGTATATATGGTAAATAAATGTACAGTTTCACACATTCCTAAACTTTATCTTTGTATATGTGGTAAATAAATGTACAGTTTCACACATTCCTAAACATTATCTTTGCACATGAAGCAAATGCAAGGATTCACGTTTTCTTATACCTTATCTTAGACAATTTATCACACCTTTTTTTAATTCAGTCTTGAGGCAATGGGTGGGATAATTTCCACTAACCATTTTCATACTGCTAGCAGATTTATCAGCTCCGGAAAATTGTGGCCTATTCCATAATATTGATTTTTTTATTGGTTATTAGAAAAAAACTTTTTTTTATCAAATCTTATGTTTTCTACATTGTAAATATTGTATGACTTTCCTAAATATAAATACCGAAACGACAATATATGCATAATATTTACACTGGGTAGTTTATAATAAACTGATTTCAACGAGATCATCGATCTACAGTACATGTAGGCATATAACGTGTATTATGTAATGATGAACACAATGTTATCAGACAGAAATAATCTTCGTCCGTTGAACTAGCCTAATTACCAAATACAACTCACAGGGAAACAAAATATATTAATTTGATTCAGAAAAAGAAACCCAAGATGTTAATCGGCTGTTTAATGTAAAATACAGGTGATCGTTTGGCCCATAAAATAAAACCCGAAAACGCTGATGTAGTAAAAATGACGTTCCCTTGAACAACATCGTGACCTTGTTCACGGCTTTGAACTAATGACGTCATTTATCATGATATGACGTCAACATTTATTTCAATGTGAAGTAAGATATTCCCCTATCAATCGGTAATAAATAAATTAAGAAAATAATATGTTCATTTTTTACTGTCCTGCATCGGCCTAAAATCGGCCCACTGGCACTCAACGTAGTACTATAATCGGCCCAAAATCGGCCCCGTGGCACATAACTCGTTAAAAGGCTGGAGCTTGCTGGAATTAGGGTTTAGAAAGTTATATCTAACACTGTATATTCCATTCATCATATATTCAAATCCTTCATTGTAAATATTCATAGATTTAATTGATCATAGGTGTGAGAGTCATGTGAGAGATGAGTATACTTGATTGGTTGATAGTTGATAGGTTGTAAGAATTGTATGTCATCTTTAAATATTCCATAATTAAATTATTTAACTTGATATAACTCTTGGTTGTATTTGAGTAGTGATCACAGTCCTTGGGATAGTGATTTATAGTATGGGTATTCCCATACTTCAAAACAAAGTTTGTTTATCTTAGCTAAAAGCTACTGGTTTAAGGGCAGATAATTTAAGTGTTCCTTCTACTTGATCAAATTTGACATTGTATAAAAAACATAGACAACTGGACATAATTACTGATGATGTTGATGAAGAAGAAACATAACTTACAAGAGAAAGAAGAGACAGGACATGGTGACAAATAGTAGTTAAGTTTTAAGACTCATTATATATAATTATCTGACCCTTAGCTAAGTTCTTTATGGACTTGGTATCAATCAGATTGATACCTAAACCTATGTAGCAGTCAGCCACGCTACCAGGATTAGTGGTTGGGTCGAACCACTTGGCTGTTACAATATGATTGTATTTAGTTTACATTTTCATTGATTAAATCTATATAGATACTTGTCATATGATTTCAGCGTAATTAAATGAATACCTTATAAGTCGCATATGACCATCCATGTGCCACAGGCTGTTAGGCGCAGGTACTCTATACGTTCTTCTTGAAATGGCATAGCTCCATCGCTGTGCTGCTGCAGGAGGATCTACTCGAGTAAGTGATTCTCGTACTCGCTGCCTCTGTACTTGAAAACCTCTGGCCTTCAGGTATCCACTCACCATCTGAAAATATAAAAGTATTTTTTGAAGAAAACACTAAAACATTTGATTGATGGTCGAAAACCTGTTTCAAATTCAAGTAAATAAACAAAATATTCCCTCATTTCTTAAAATAGTGCTGTCTGTACCCAATCAGGGTGTCATTTTGGAAATTTCATGGAATATTAGTCATGATCACCATAGTGTTATGTACCAATTTACCTTCTACATGCATCCCAAAGACAAAGTTTACAACAATTGCTGCAGGGTGGTATTAATTAGTAATTTTTTCGCTTTACGCCTCCATCACGATAATTATCCTGATACTTGTCTCATGGAATGCAGTGTTTTTTTACCAATTTTCCAACAACCTTTTCAATCGTGAAAATATGGAAATTGTTGATTAGAGCTGAATTTTACTTTTGTATTTTTGTTTGAAATCCAATTGCAAGACAAACAAAATTATTTCCACAATTTCATTTCAGTAAATGCTTTACAGTGAAAAACAAGAAGCCAATGGCCACATAGCTTGTAGGCTTTTATATGCTAAAATTATATTGAAGAATGGACAAGATGAAACAATTTCCTTATATCATATGATCCAATTTTTCCAAATCTTGTCGCATAATGAAACAAGAGGCCTGTAGGCCTAAACGCTCACCTGCTGTGATTATAGCCCCATATCAGTTTTTTACATCCCCCTACGAACCAACTAGAGGCTGATAGCTGCATGGCTGGTGGGCAGTATATTACCAAGGTCTATCTCAAAGAATGTAAGGTTAAAATTTCTGGAGAATGTGATTCTGGAGATGGCAAAAAAATGGTGGATATCTTGAATGATGTAGTTATTTCAAACACAATGGAAATCCATCTGTGTCCGATGCTGATCATCCACAGGAAGCTTCAACAAAATTCATCAAGTTTTTGTTTTTATTATTTTCATCATCATCAAAATATTGAATGGCATGTTTGCAATATTTCGATATACATATACATGTACCTATTAAGTTGAAGAAGTAATGACATTACAGAATATTGTCAACTTATTGAGGCGATCTAGACAAAATAATCGCCTAATATAATTATTGAAAAAGTAGGTAACAGTGACCTAATTTTGCAATACATAATGTATCGGTAATCAGCATGCATTTATCCTAGATGTCCATTTCTGTTGCCCTAATAAAATTATTGAAAAAAAAGGTCACAGTGACCAAATTTTGCCATATTTGTTATTGGCATGCCTTCTCATCCTAGGTGTCAATTTCTATTGCCCTACCATAATAATTGAAAAAAAGTAGGTCACAGTGACCTAATTTTGCAATATTTGTTATTGACATACCTCTCTCATCTTAAGTGTCCATTTCTATTGCCCTAATAAAATAACTGAAATAATAAGTCACAGTGACCTAATTTTGCAATATTTGTTATTGACATACCTCTCTCATCTTAAGTGTCCATTTCTATTGCCCTAATAAAATAACTGAAAAAATAGGTCACAGTGACCTAATTTTGCAATATTTTCTATCAGCATTCCTTTCTCATCTTATATGTCCATTTCTATTGTCCTATCATAATTACTGAAAAAGTAGGTCAGTGACCTAATTTTGCAATACATTTTTGTATTTGCTATCGGCATGTCTTTTTCATCCTAGATGTCCATTTTTATTGCCCTAATGTAATTATTGAAAAAGTAGGTCACAGTGACTTAATTTTGCGATATTTGCTACCGGCATGCCTTTCTCATCCTAGGTGTCCATTTCTATTGCCCTGGCATAATTATTGAAAAGTAGGTCACAGTGACCTAATTTTGCAATATTTGTTATCGGCATGCCTTTCTCATCCTAGATGTCCATTTTCATTGCCCTAATGTAATTATTAAAAAGTAGGTCACAGTGACCTAATTTTGCAATATTTGCTATCAGCATGCAAATATCCTAGATGTCAGTTGACTTTTGTCCTATCATTATTCCTACTAAGAGCAATGTAAAGACATAAATAGTATCAAATGTGACATGCTTTCCGCTTGCACAGTATCACTACATAATATATATGTATATGACTAATGAATTAGAAACCTTTAGACTCTCTCCAAATTTGATTTAAATTATCAGAAGTTTTCTGATATTTACCATATTTACACATTAAAGCTAGACACTGGGTAACTGGGCAGCTCTGGAGATAGGGCGCCATTCCCAGACCTCTGCTGCCCTTTATCTAATTGGAACTTAAATGAGCTTTCTCTGAAAGCGAAATTTGAGATAAATTCCATGAACTTAACTTCTACTTAGGGTTCAATTGAGATGACGTCAGAGTCACATGATTCAGTCTTCAGAGTACAACACAACTATTCATTTGCATTAATTGGGAGGGTCAAGGGTCGGGCAATTGAACCCTAAGTAGAAGTTAAATTCATGGAATTTATCTTAAATTTCGCTTTCAGAGAAAGCTCATTTAAGTTCCAATTCCATGAACTTAACCTACTTAGGGTCCAAATGAGATTTTAGAGGTGAATATTTGTGTTGTTAAATAAAGCAAAATAAAAACAATCATTTCCAAGATCTTTTGTTACTGCTTTATATATTCAAAACATATTTACAACCACATACATGTTTGTTCAGATAGTAGTACAGAATTACATTTGTCTCTCACTAGACTAGTCACTTGTTGTTCGCGTATCGATTCAAGATACCACCATCAACACTACTAGGTTCTTTTGTTGATGTGTCTGTTTGTATTTCTTTATTGTAGAAATTTTGAAACATTTGGGCATTCGACCAGCCAGCACTCTTCATGATGACCTCTGCTGCCCTTTATCTAATTTATTTTATTGTTTTCCTGTGTGACCCTAAACCAGCAATACTATGGTTTCAAGCAGACATTAAGGTAACAGGTTTTCTCATCAAAACTAATTGGTATCAGAGAGTAGAAAATCCAAAAGCTTAGTTGTCTTAAACAAAGAAATGTTCTACAGAACCCCCCATTTAGGACCCCTAGCAGCAATGTTCACACTAAAGATATATACAGTTGGTGCTGTTAGCAGCCAAGCTAGTCAGCTGCCAGTTCCCTCATTATGGACCCCTAGCGGCAATGTTCACACTGACGATATATACAGTGTATACAGACAGGTACAAACCATACAATTAAATTAATTAAAAATCAACCACTCATTATACGTACTCCAAATTAAACTCGTCTCTTTATCATCACTATCTGAACCTTGTTATTGAAAATCAACTCTAAATGATGTTCCAGTCATTAGGGAACAACCAACCAATTGAAAAAATATATTTTTGAAACAGTCCCTGTGTATAGAACGTTGAGCCAAGGATAAAATGTCTGGCAGCCACTGATTGGCCAGTATGTTCTGAAGTGAGAAAATAGATATGTAGCCTGATAGGTAACTATCAATAAGAAATGTTGATATAAATTTCGTAAGTCCGATTGGTTTTTTTCCCAAAAGTTCACGTAATAATAGTAAACAGGTAAACATTTAAGATTTTTGAGAATTTTTACTGCGAAATACACCTATTTTCAAAATGGCTACCCTGGAGAAAATTTGAGCTGAAGGTCTCACGCAAGTAATTCAGCCCCTATATTTTATTACCAATGAATTAAAGCTATAATTAATTCATTTGAAGTTTAATTCAAGTCAGCAATGGCTGAAGTTATAGATACAAACCTGTTACACAGTTTGAAACCCAAATGTTGACAGGTTTTAAGCCTTCTAAGGATCTGACAGGTCCATGTGCTGTATTACCGGATGTTTACATACACAACCGGTGCTATTTTGGGAAAATACCTGGTCATTTTGCACCTATGTGAATACGCCAGTATGTACATCTCAGCACAGCAAAATCAGTATATTCTGACAGTTTGGAATATGTACTTCAAATAAATATCAGATATCTCAACATCACACCTAAACATATCAATCAAAATAATATTTAAATGTTGAACTTTATTTTCTTACCAGACTACTTTCGCATACAACACTTGCTGATTGGTTGATTTGCTTGCGTGAGACCTTAAAGCAAATAAATATTGACTTGTATTGACTCTTTCACCTGTATATTGAAAGTTCAGATAATTCCCAATAAAGTTTTGCAGCTACAGTGTTGACTGGAGTCCATTGTCTTATGCAATATGGAGTTATCCCCCCTGGTGTCAGATAGGAGTACCAAACTCCATATGACTGATTTTACCTTAGAAAACAAAAATATATTCATTCACAGACAGCACAGTTTTTTACAGATTTATTTCATATTTAGCACACATGTATAATATATATAAGTCTATCATACCAATAAATTTCATGATCATATGACTTTCAATTAATGAGTTATAAGGATTATACTAAACATGTTAATTATTTTTTTTGTTTTTGTTTTAAAATCAAGAAACTCTGTTACATGGAGCAGTGATAGCAATCGACAACTGAGACTGGACACTTGACAGGCTGACAATACACAGCATCAATATCTCCTGGGGTCTCTATACACTACAGGCCCTAGTAGGGGGTAGGGGTAAGATTATCCCCCTGACAGCCACACAGGGGCTATATAAACAATACAGCTAGGTTACTTCATCACAGAATTAGTTTTTACACCTAAGTATACTATACTGACAACCTGGATTTATATACATATTGAAAAAATGGGCAGAAAACGACGACTTTTATCGAAAAATCATGGTTTTCAGAAAGGAAATGTACCGGCCAACAAAGGTGAAGTGTCACCAAGGAAACCAGTACCTAAGTCTGTGCCTGTGAACAGACTGACCCAAGATGTGTTTGATTCGAGGGTAAAGATTGATGAAAAGGGTGAAATGAGCACATCAAATGCTGCTGGGATTCCAAGCGATATGAAAATCCTGAGACCCAAGCCTGCCCAGACTGTCATCAATACCTGCATGGAGACTACTGTACCTGATCCTGACAACTACACATACAAGTTACTACGGCCAATTGATGTGGGGAGACTGTGGAACAATGCTATTCTGGAACATCAAGATTGCACAGGATATCTGAAGTTTGATTCCCAGAACTCAAAGCAGTGGGGATGGGGTTGGTCAGAGAGACTGTGTTGTAATACCTGCCAATATGTCAGCGGTCACTACAAGTTGTATGAGGAGGAGGAGACAAAGTCGAGGGGATGAAAAAGATCAACTCTGAATACAGCCATGCAGACTGCACTGATGGGAGCCTCTGTGTCAAATGCAGCTATGATCGAGATATGCCTTACCGCCTAACATTATCCCACCTTCCCACACTGGTCTCCAAAACACAGCAAACCATGTTGGAGAAAAGATAGTGGAAATGAACACAGAGAGTATGAACAATATCAGAAGAAATCTGGTCGAGGAGAACCAGTCTCTCGGACTACAGGACCCAGAGTGTGTGAATACTGAAGCCGACGGGAGGTACAACAATCCACTGTTTAGTGAAGAGAGGACACCTTACCAAGGAGCCACTCAGGTAACTTACCCAATATGTGAGTAGCTCTCTACCAAAAAGAAAATCCTGTCTGTTTTCACGGGTAATAAGCTGTGCAGGAAAGCAGAAATACTAAGACGACAAGGCCGACACATCAAATGTCCAGATCACGAGGGCCTGTGCACAGCCAATGTTCCTGAAGAAGCTGCTATTGGCAACGAGGAGACCTGGGCCACTGTAGTTGGAGAAGACATCTCGGATTCTCTAAAGGTACTTCATACATCTGACGGAGACAGTAAATCCTTCTCTGGACTCAGGAAGTCTCATCCGGGCTGTGCTAGCCTGAAAGATACAAGACATTTAGCAAAGGGAATAAAAAAGAAAATGCTGAGTCAGAAATTCAGTCCAAACATGTTCCGTCGACACAAGGGATATACCTACGGAACACTGAAGTCAAGGCTGGCAAATGATGTGAAGGCTAGATGTAGGGCAGAACTGATACAGGCCCACAAATTACACAATGGAGACATGGACAAAATAAAGAAGCATATGCCGGATACAATAGAAGCTATGCTGATGTGCTACAAAGGGTACTGTAGTGTCATGTGTCAGCGCTACAGCTACTGCTGTAAAGGTGAGAGACAAGACCACTGGGAAAGAACATTTCTACCAGAGGGGACAGTACTATCTATGACAGAAGAGGATGAGAAATACTTTAAAGTGTGTGTGGACACATTCCTGAGCACAGAGTGTTTGGAACAAACAAAACTGTGGACCGACACTCAAAAGACTGAAGCTTTCAATCGGAAACTCCAAAAGACAAACCCAAAAAGTGTTACCTGGTACAGGAACTTTCCATCATGGGTGCACACTGCTGTGCACATGTCCAACCATGGCTTTGCTGATTCCACCATCCTTCGACTGAGATCAGTTGGATCACATATTACATCAGGATCATCAGTTGTCGGGAGACTGGTTTCTGTAAACAGAAGGCAGATATGTCACCGGCTCAGACAGAAAAAACTAGCATACAAAAAGCGTCGAGGCCAACTAAGGATTAGGAGATACCTGTGTCATTCGAGGAACCGGGCCCCTGTGCCAACTTACCGTTCAGGAATGGACAATCCACCAAGTGTCAGTGACCATACTTACAGCAAATAACTGTGCTAATGTGAATCTGTGAACCCTGAACTGTGCTAAAATGAACTGTGCTTTTATACTTAATGGAAATATTTCTGTTATATTATTATTGTGTATATATAATATTAAATTCTAATTAAAAATTTAAACTTATATTTAATCTTTGTTTTATCTTACCTACTGAAAAATACTATTTCTATAAGGCCCATGGCCTTTACATGTTGGTGGTAGCACGTGTTTGCAGATCTGTCTGCTGTTATTCACATGGCCTGGCTCAAGACTGAGGTGACCTGACTTGACACATGACCGACTGTGACACAAATGAGAAATCTGTAACTCTGCGTTCAATTCAATTTGGTGAATTGAAATCATAAAAGACAATCTATGTGTATAAATTGTCTTAGATTTCCGGCCATGGCCAGGAAATCTAACTCTGGTTACACCGTAACCATGTGCGTTTCTAGCACCCATCCAGAATATACAACCATTTTCCTGTAATAAGGAATTTTTTGAATTTTTTTCTGAGTAATACTCAAAAAAATTATTAAATGAAGTCTCTTGGACTGCCATTTGGATTAAATTCAGAAAACTGGACGGAAAACAAACTTCAAAAGACAGAGTTCATACGTCAGACTGCACGTGCTATAATCCTGTTAAAGGTCTCACGCAAGTAATTCAGCTCCTATATTTTATTACCAATGAATTAAAGCTATAATTAATTCATTTGAAGTTTAATTCAAGTCAGCAATGGCTGAAGTTATAGATACAAACCTGTTACACAGTTTAAAACCCAAATGTTGACAGGTTTTAAGCCTTCTAAGGATCTGACAGGTCCATGTGCTGTATTACCGGATGTTTACATACACAACCGGTGCTATTTTGGGAAAATACCTGGTCATTTTGCACCTACGTGAATACGCCAGTATGTACATCTCAGCACAGCAAAATCAGTATATTCTGAAAGTTTGGAATATGTACTTCAAATAAATATCAGATATCTCAACATCACACCTAAACATATCAATCAAAATAATATTTAAATGTGGAACTTTATTTTCTTACCAGACTACTTTCGCATACAACACTTGCTGATTGGTTGACTTGCTTGCGTGAGACCTGAAGGACCCAACTTTTTTTTTTATTAGGTGTTATATCAGACCCTAAACTTTTGTTATAAACCATAATCGTCATATTCAATTCAAGAATTTGAATGAAATAATCCAAAACAATTGGTTGGTTGGTCTCTTTAGATATCTTGTTCAAAAACAAGAAATAAAGTACTTTTCCATAGCTCATCAGATGATAATTGCTGTGGTGGCCATCTTGTAAATTCAAGGAGTTTTTGAAACAACACCTCTTAGTTAGAAATGTGACTAGAACATTCCTAGAAAGTCTTCTTACTACGAAGCAAATAATATTGGAGTTATAAGGAAAAACATAATTTCAAAGATGGCGATCATGGCAGCCATCTTGAATTTTATTTTCACTTAATGAATACAAATATCTAGTCAGGACCTTCTAACTAATCATTCAATGCAAATTTCAACACTCTCGGTTAAAAAAACTTAACGGACGCCGGATGATACCCCATAGCAAAAGCTCACATGAGCCTTCGGCTCAAGTGAGCTAAAAATAGTTGTACAGATACAATCAATGCTTTATGACTGTAAAATGCAAAATTAAACCGTAGAAAAAAGTTGTTGGCATGACAATGCCAAAAAAGTTCCCCAAAAATAATTAAGTTTGCTGTAATGTGTATGACTCCAGTTTTGTGATCGATATATTTTATTTGTATGCTGGGTTATTACAACAACAATTATTCTGTTAACAGCCGATATCAAGTTTTTAGTCTTATTGTAGTAGTTGGTGGCTACCTCACCATTATGATGGTTTGTGATCTCAGGATCCTGAGAAGCACAAACTTCCTGGGTATGGACTGAACCACTCATATTCAATCAGTCTTATTTTCAATGACTTTCACCCATGCAGTACCAATATCTTAACTTGTATGGAACAATTATGAAAATACCTTTGTGGCAAATTTTTAACAATATATTGACTGATGGACGTTTGAATTTGTGGACTCTGAGAACCCCGAAATCACAGAAAGTAAATTCTCATTATATATTCAGATGTATTCCACCTACTATTATGTGCAATATATTTACAGTTAAGAAGGGTGAAATTAATTCTCCTTAAATAAGCCAAACTTTTTCTTTGACTCAAGAGTTGTGTAGGTCTTTTCCGACAAATTACAGAATAAATACTGTATATCATATTTATCCAGCAATAAGTCCACGCCTTATAATAAGCCCATCTACGTCTATCACAGTTCAGTGAGTATGCTACCAAGTGTGATTTCATTGTCCAGCAATAAGCCCATTTGAGTCAAGTGTATGAGTAGGCTTTCTGGGTTAATGGGAGAATTAAGGTATACATAACATATGTATATTTTTTTCACTTCCATATAAGACTACCTACCTGTTAAGGAGGTCAAATCCCACATCTGTGAAGTAAGAACCACACTTCTGTCGTATGGTGTTGTAGGGATAATCTGTGAACGTACACTTCTTCATTCCTGGTAACTCGCCGACACCTGGCCAGATTTTCTCGTTAGGAGTTCCCAGGTCCTGTGTGGAAATGCAGACAATGTCTTATTATAACCTCTCAGTTTCTACCCCTAACAGTACTCCAACAATGTTAGAAGTTTTTACACGGCGAGATACTTTTGACAATCATATCCGATAGAAAAAGAGCCGACCAGTGGCCTCTTACGTTATAGGAACACCCCTAACAGCAGAAATTTCTCCCAATATCTTCTAATAACCTACATGCCACATTTTATTTCATTTGTATAAATGCAGAATGCAGAATATACAAGTGTGATTGACATTCTTTTGAAATCCAATTTGGAAAATTACGAAATTTACTTATTTAGCTAATGGATCTCCCGATCCAGAGTTTGACATTTCTTTGTAGCTATCCTGAGTTTCCTCAGTCAACTCCTACGTAACAACACTTTAGGCGTCCCTGATCGCCGGTACATAGTTTATGAACTTGTCTGAGTATGCATAGTTATCTATGCAGGGTTTTTTCTGGGGGCTTTTTGGGGCCGTAAATGGGCCCCATTCTCAATTGGAATTATTTCATTTTAAAACAAAATTCCCAAAATTTTCTGTTTACTCCTGAAAAAATCTTTTCCAATTCACCAATTTTCTTCCCAAAAAGAGACAAAAGATCCCATCCCAAACCAGTGAGGAAAAGACCTGCTATGTCATTAAAGTGTATCATTATCGCTAGCATTTAGTGAGAAATGCGTAAGGTTTCTCATTAGACGTATTAGATGTATTCATTTTGACTTCTGTATCTAAGAGTAGGAAAGCATATTTATTGTACAATAAAAGACGTAAAAATTTATGCTAGATACCAATAAAGAACACTTTACCTTAAATATTCTATTCAATTCATCGATCTCGGACTTCCCTGGCCAAAGCGCTTTCATCATCAGGAATTCGGCAAATATACAACTGACTGACCACATGTCTATTGCTGTGGCATATTCCTGTAAAATAGAGTAATCCCTTGTTATACTGCCATAACTTGGTAATTATCTTGGCAAATATACAACCCACTGATCACGTGTCTATCACTGTGGCATCTTCCTGTAAAATAGAGTAATCCCTTGTTATACTGCCACAATTTGGTAATTATCTTGGCAATTATGTAACCGACAGATCATGAGTCTATCGCTGTGGCATATTCCTGTAAAATAGAGTAACCCCTTGTTATACTGCCACAACTTGGTAATTATCTTGGCAAATATACAACCCACTGATCACGTGTCTATCGCTGTGGCATATCCCTGTAAAATAGAGTAAACCCTTGTTATACCGCCACAGCTAGGTAATAATCTCGGCCAGTCAGAACACATTTCTATCGCTGTACCCAGCATGAATAGAATTTCTTCATTTCTGGAGTTCTACAGTTGGCATAAAATTTTACAAGAATTGACCTAAACTTTCGTTATACCACCACAACAATGATCGCTATATATAGGATGGTAGTTATGCATCAAGTAGCTAGGTTACTGCTAAAAATGTGGAAATTGAAGAAAGTAGCTTATATAAGAGGTTTGACACAGATAGATGAACAATTCTTTCTATTTTCTTACAGAATCATATATTTTCTTACTTGGTGAAGACTATGCTCATAGATTTTGTTAATGAGTATTTTAAAATGTTTGTTTGCATACAAATCAACCTTAACTGATCAACCATCTAGTTCAAGTCAAAATCTATTGTGAAACTGTAAAAACGCCTTGTATTATTATACATAATTGTACAATACTTACCTTACACCCTAGTAAAAGTTCGGGCGCTCTGTACCATAACGTGACAACTATTGGTGTGTATTGTTTAAGAGGTGATCCATATTCCCGGGCAAGACCAAAGTCACCAATCTACAAAAGAAGAAAGAAAACAAACTGTTATTTTTACCTTGTATCTAAAATCCAATCGGTAATGGCTCAAATGATTTTTTGATCAATTAGTTCGGACACACCGATCATTTGTATAATTTTTATTATGACATTTTGACAAGCAATTATAGTGATTGTTTTACGGCCCATTTATGCACAATTCATCAAATCAGTCTCAACTATTGGTGGTTACCTGGTTACCAGCTCATTAGGTATAAAGGGAGATAATCTTAGAAAACAAACCAGTCTGTGAAATTATGTCTCAATATCTTTAACTTATCAAAATGACCAAATCTCCAAACAACCAGACATTCTGAGAATAAAATTTTAATACCAGTTATAAGCTAAACATTTTATAAAGTAAAGTACATCGTTCAATGAAGATGAATGCAAAAGTTCAAGTTATTAATTTGATTTCTCAAGTGATTCTTGCAGTATACTTAAAATCAACCAAAATGTTTTTCACCCTAAAATTTGATCAAAATATTTCAAAGCGCATGTTTTCTTAATCTTCAATTAAGTCATCATCAAACTTTGCAGCCATACAACTCTGACCTAGACCATGTTTTAAGTGTGTGAGTGATGAGTTTCACTAGAGAAGGATATATGACACATACATGCACGTGTTCGTGTCAAAGTGTTTGAGAAAACTTAAAAACTTGTTTATTTTGGGTTATATTCTCCCTGTTTACTCGATTTACATATAACAGAATGCGATCTTCTTAGAAGGCTTCTCTTCTAAGAAGAGAGCAAATCGAGTGGGGCTCCGAATAAATATATAAAAGGTACTATTGAACTTGGCTAAGCCCATAAGGCATTTAATCTAGTTAATAAGTTTAAAGAAAATCTGTCGACGTTTTTTGCACAGAATAAAGCGTCACAGACGAACAGACAGACGGTAAAATTGTGAAGGATAAACAAAATTGCTATAAGCATTGATGACATTTTAGTAAGTTACAGTACCTTGAGTATGCCTTTGTGACTGAGAAGAAGATTAGATGTCTTGAGATCCCGATGAATGATCCAGTTGTCATGGAGATGATCAACCCCACAAAGGAGCTGCTTCAACAGAGTCTTTACCTCACCTGGTATAGAGAAAGTACATCAGGATATCTATCGATAACCTAAAATGTCTATAACTACTATATATTGTTAAGGTTTCTGCTTCGAAGATTGTACATGCTTCTAAACTCCCATCACAATGCCTTATCAATTTCCTGTTGGGGGACAAAAACCACGAGGCAGAACAATAACATGGTTCTAAACCTGACAAAACGCTGACATAACATTATCGTTACGGTAAAATTCTACCATTTCTTGACATTATAACCATCTAAATTACCCTATTTGTTGATAAATTCGACTAAAATTGTCTAAAATTGAAATCATTTGTTGATTGCTTATGGGATGCTGTATGAAATTTGAAATAGATTTATTTTCAAAATCTGCTCAGGGAAATATAGCACAGATTTTCAAAATCTTTTGAGGAAAGTTTATAAAATTCTCACATTAAAATCAACTTAGTCCAGTAAAATATCTACCCAAATGGGGAACTCCAGATTTGCCAAACAGGAACTAGCAGCCAAGGAAATACAATGTATATGTGATTTAATAGTATCATGTATGATCCGACACATTTTCTTCGGCACCAAAGACACAAAGAATTTCTTAATTTTTTTTCTGAAGTCCTGTATGGTATTTTTTTTACAGGAATAGGTAGGGACAAAAAACTTCTTGTTTTTCAAAACAAATAGTCTATAAAAAATGTCCAAAATCTCTTTCCTGATTCGAAAGGTTTATTCAACATTTAGCTGTACATGTATATCAAAGTAGGGTCTTATAGATTAAGTATTAATATATTTTTGAGAACAGAAAATGTCTGTACGACATTAATGACCCCACTGCCATGTGAAAATTGCATAAAATTTGACCAAAAACCATGAAAAAATGAGGTGTTTTAATTGAATCAGTTGACGTTTTTATTTATATAGCAAGTGTGACCTTGACCTCGACACCCTAAAACACAAAAATGTCTGAATGATACTCATACTTGACCTTTGTATATAAGTCATAGAATAAAGTTGCTAATTAAGTGTTTAGGTTAAATCAGGACAGGACATGCCAGGACGGGGACATGGGCAACACTATATGCCAATCCTGCATCTTCTAAAGGAGGCAAAAATTTAGTATCATGTTTGGCAAGAAGATCTTGTATTAGACTCACCAACAAGGAATGGCTGTTTCATTGTCTCCATCAGACTTTTCAGATCATGCTCTACATAGTCCATGACGAAGTATATTTTGTCAATATTGCTGCCGACTACAATCTCCTACAAATACAAAATGCCACATTAAAAATACATATATTCTAATTTATAAAAAATTCTGCAGCAGAATTCTCTGTGACTGCATTCTATATTTATCTATCAGTAAGCCAGTGTCTGGAATTAACCCCATCCAAATTTATTGCAGTGTGGAAACACATACTATTTCATTGCATTCTAAAAAGCATGAATTCTTTGAGTTCAAAGTTTATTTATTTTTTTACACATGTAGTCCCTTGGCTTTTAGAAGAATGATGATATATTTTCAGAAATAAAATAAGCAGTGCAAATTTTTTTTTGCATTTTACTCCGTTAAGCATACAAACTACATAAGGTTGTTGATGACAGCTACCCTACAGACGTAACATGTCAACAACTCTCTCAAATAAATCGGATTATGAATGAATCTCCATGTTGGGATCACCATTTTTACACACACATTACCTGGATTTCTGGTGAGACCTTGTGTATACATATGTATCGTGAGACCTCGTGTATACATATGTATCGTGAGACCTCGTGTACACATATGTATCGTGAGACCTCGTGTACACATATGTATCGTGAGACCTCGTGTACACATATGTATCGTGAGACCTCGTGTACACATGTGTATCGTGAGACCTCGTGTATACATGTGTATCGTGAGACCTCGTGTACACATATGTATCGTGAGACCTCGTGTACACATATGTATCGTGAGACCTCGTGTACACATGTGTATCGTGAGACCTCGTGTACACATGTGTATCGTGAGACCTCGTGTACACATGTGTATCGTGAGACCTCGTGTAAACATGTGTATCGTGAGACCTCGTGTACACATGTGTATCGTGAGACCTCGTGTATACATGTGTATCGTGAGACCTCGTGTATACATGTGTATCGTGAGACCTCGTGTATACATGTGTATCGTGAGACCTCGTGTATACATGTGTATCGTGAGACCTCGTGTATACATGTGTATCGTGAGACCTCGTGTATACATATGTATCGTGAGACCTCGTGTATACATATGTATCCACAGCAGATTCGTCTGGATTGCTACATCTCTCTACCTTCTGGGACATCGTGTTTCCACAAGGCTGTGTCCCCTGTATTGATACTACTTAAGAGTTCACACTTTATGTATCTTTGCCATGGGTTTATCACAGGATAAATTTATACAAAAAGAAATCATTTTTGGTGTCACATCTTTTTACCGACAGTAACTTCTTACTCTGACAGTAACAATATTCATGTGTTGAGCCTTTAGGAGAGTGTTGATCTCTCGCAGACTAGTGATAGGGAAACCATCTTTTTCTTTTTCCATCTTAAGTCGCTTCAATGCCACAATTTCATCTGCAACATAAAGTCAATATATTACTACTGCAGTAATATATATCTTCAGCATAATACACAGTTTTTAACTACAGTACTTTTTCACTTATTCTTTCTTTGAATCATTTTTAGCAACCTGTTTATATTACCTGGATATAAGTTAACAACCAAGACCTTTTTTTGTCTCTTTGGAAATCTTTTAAAACTTTTTTCTTGAAATTGGAAATAAATAATCACAATTTATAAAGGGGATTTGGTAATACTTCAACCTGCTATTTAAACTCCAACACATGAAAAAAGAAAAAAAGAGTTTACTCTGCTACATCTATGATTTTATTTATTTTTTTTTTTCATATTGCTGCAATAAAGCTATTATGAAATATTAAAAAAGAAAAATAATTTTATTCATTCCATATAAAAGGGTTACACTTTAAAACTAGATCCACCATATACTTTTTATCATATTCATGAAGAAAATTATACCTTTGTAAACAAGTTAAATTTATAGAGTATTTCAAACAAACTACTTTTACATCTTTTAATCAAATCGAGACAACATTGTAGTTAACAATTTCAATACCTGTCTTTTTGTCCCTTGCCCTATACACAACACCATAAGTTCCTTCTTCGATGCGATTAAGACAGTGGAACTCTTCAACATTACGACAGCCCTGGATTGCGGAGAGGTATGGCGGGAGGTCCGGTGCCAGCTCCACGGGAGACTGCGGGGGCGTGTCTTGTAGGTACATTCGTTCATCCTGGTGCTGTTCCGACACGTGCGCGGAGGATGCAGCGCTCTCAGAGTCCGACTCTTCATCTTCCTCATCATCATCAAATATTGACCTTAAATTATCTACAACAGATTCAAATGGGATAAACAGAGATTATCAATATGTCACAATCTAAATGCCTTGACCTGTCCATCAAGTCAGTGGTTAATCTTCTCACCAGCCTCACAATAGAGTAATTTTTGTTCTCTTTTAAGAGTTTTCATCCACTTTCACTAATCTGGTTCCGACTGTTTGAACCTTTTATGCGAAAGCACCCCGGGTGATCATTAACAGTTATTGCAATATCAACAGGACAGTTTTCGTTTATCGTGGCCCAAACAATTGGTTTAGAGAAGTTTGTTTATGAAGCATGGACTTTGTGAATTTTTGTTTTTTTCCAGACAAAGACTTTCAAGGCCTACATTAATACCTGCAGGTCTGTCAAGATGTATTTTTGAAATATTAAATAATATATCTATTACATAATACCTGCAGGTCCGTCAAGATGTATTTCTGAAATATTACATAATATACCTATAACATAATACCTGCAAGTCCGTCAAGATGTATTTCTGAAATATTACATAATATACCTATTACATAATACCTGAAGGTCCGTCGAGACGTATTTCTGAAATATTACATAATATACCTATTACATAATACCTGAAGGTCCGTCGAGATGTATTCCTGAAATATTACATAATACCTGAAGTCTGTCAAGATATATACCAGACATATTACATTTAAAAACAGAAGAATCGGTTTGTCCGCATAAATGAACAAGCTCCAGTTATATAAGTCAAGGGACATAACTCACCCACCTTTCATGGGATCCTGATGATGGGAGTCGTCTTCCATGTCACTGTGTTTTTGGTGGCTGTCCTCGCTACCAATGTTGGAGTTACTGCCACTTCCTGAAGGAAAATTCATTGATACCCAGTCAAATCAGAGGGTTTTTCGAGTTACATAAGAATTTTTTATTTTCATTAAAATAAAATTACGATAAAAAACAAAAATACTGAAAATGATCTGGGCCCAGTTGTTCAAAAAACAATTAGGCTAACCACAGTTAACAACAATTTTAAAATCCTGATAAAACAATTTCTGGTAAAACCAACTTGACAAAATTTAACAAAACTATACAACACTCATCAGTCTTTGCCTACCTGCCTATTTAAAGCGTACACACACTCCGGTTTTGATGTAAAGGAGAGATCAGAGTTTCATGAATCAAGTGATAAACTTACATATTCAACATTCATCATTTATAATTTCCAGAAAAAATTGTGTAACACAATCAACTGACTATGAACTAGATAATTATTCAATTCCACAATTACTTATCATAGCTAAAAACATTCAAACATCTACCTGAATCAGAATCAGATTCGCTGTCCTCCTCCTCGACAGATACGTCCGAGTCGCCACTGTGGGCGTCACTGCCTTCAGCAAGCCCCTCGTGGGAGGATGTGACATGGTCCTCTTCCTCCTCTTCATCCTCATCCATATCCTCCACCTCATGTGGATATTCCTCCTCAGGTGTGTGTGGCCCACGGGGCCTTGGCCGCTCTAAATATAAATCACAGGACTTTCACATCTTAACTGGGAACTTTATAGTACAGAATCATGCATTTATTCAAAGTCAATTTTCAAAGAAATATTGTTAATTTCATGGATGTAGCACAAAAGACAGAAAACAAGCATTACACGTAAGTGGAGGAGTCACTTGCTCAGAAAATTGGGTGATTACAAGAATTATTGCATGGAAACAGATTTTATATTTATAGTAAAAAGTCCTCTTGACATTTGGACCAGTAAAAAAATTATCATGTGTACACTTGTGGTACGAGAAAAAATTGGGTTTAATTTACAAAAGAATTATTTTCTGGGGAACAAATTTTATTTTTCAAAACCCCTTGGGTTTGGACCGAAAAAAATTTCAAAGGACCTTTTGGGGAAAGAAACTATGAGGGTTTTTTGAAGGTAAAGAAACGTTTGGGATCATTCCCAAACAAAAACCCCTTTTTTCTAAAACTTTAATTGCTTCGAGAAAAAAATCTAACGGGGCCCGTGTTAAAGAAGATTTTTGTTTGGTTTTTCAGGTAATTGGGGTTTATTACCCGTTTGACTGAATGCTTTTTTCCCTTCCCAAAATTTATTTAAATAAAACAAATTTTTAAAACCCTTTCGGAAATTCCCTTTTTTCTAGGGCTTGTTTTTTTTTATCGATACGGGGAATTTTTTTTTTTATTCACTTAATTTTTGGGTTTTAAATTTTGAAAATTTTTGATGTTTTTTAAAATTTTTTTTACCTTTTTTCAAAAGTCGTAAATTTTTTTGGTAAAAAAACATTTCAAAAAAAAATTTTTAAAATTTCACAAAATTGACCAAAAAAATTTCTATAAAAGTTCCCCCGGTTTTTTTTTTTCTCTCTTTTCTGGGTTTTTTTTTTTTAACTTTTCCCTTTTTTTTTCTGTTTTCCCCTTTTTTAAAATTTTAAATTTTTGAAATTAAAACAAAAAAAAAATTTTAAAAAATTTTGCAATGGTGAAAATTTTTTTAAATATACCCCCATTATCAAAAAAAAGGAAAAAAATTTAGGATTAATAAGCCCCATTTAAAAAGTATAATTTTTTAAAATTTCAAAAAAAAAATTCTCAGATTAAAATTTTGACCCCCCCAGCCTTTTTTTTTGTTTTCCCCCCTTCTTTTTCGTTTGGTTTCAATTTTGGTGCTTTTTTTTTTTGGCTATTTTTCCCCTTCCACTCCCAAACCCTTGAAAGAATTAAATCAAATTACTGGAAAATTGATAAAAAAGTTGCAGTCCTTAAAAACCCAGGAAAAATTTTAATAAAAAAATTAGGCCCCCCCCAAGAAAAGAAAATTAAAAAAAAAGGTTGAAATGAAAAAAAACTTATAAAATTTTTTCCCTTTTCTTTCCTTACACCCTTGCCTTCTTTTTTCAAAAAAAATTTTTTTCGCCCGGGCCCCCCCAAACCTTTTTTATTCTGGCAGGTTTTTTAATGGCCATTAGGGCTCCCCCCTTTTTTTTCAGCTTTTTAAAATTTAAAAAAAGAACTAAAAAAACCAAAATGTATTTTTTCCCCCTTAATTTTTTGGCCCGTTCTGACTTTGAAGGAGAAATCCACCAAAATTTTTTTGGGGGAAAAAAAAAAAAAAAAAAACAAAAAAAACCAAAAAACCCCTTATTTTTTTTTCACAACTTTTCTTCCCCTTTGGGTTTTTGGGGGGGAGGAAAAAGTTTTCCCCCAAAAAAAGGGGGGAAAAGAAAAACATTTTTTTTTGATTTAAAATTTTTCCTTTTTTCCCCTTGGGAAAATTTTTTAGGGGGGCCGGGGCCTTTCTTTGTTAGGGATACACCTTGGGAAAAAATTATTTGTCCAACCGTTTTCCGGGTTGGGGGTGGCGGGGCATTTGGAAAACGGGGATTGGGGGTTACAAACATTTAAAGGGGTTTTAGGGTTTTGGAACAAAAATTTAAACATTTCCCCTTCCCCGGACCCGTTGATTCCCTGACTTTTGAAAATATGGGGGCACAGCTTTTAAAGAGGCTGGCCAACAAAGTTTTCCCCTTGACCAACAAACAAAAAAAAGGGAAAAACCCCAAAAAAAATATTTTTTTAAGTTTTAAAAAATTTTTGGGGGCCCTGATGCCGTTTGTTTGGGAGGAAAGGAAAAAGGGGGTTTCCCAAAAAAATCAAAAGGGTTTTCAAAAAAGGTGATTAATTTTCCCCCATTCTTTTTATTTGAAAGGTACCCAAACCAGGGGGTTTATTGGGGTTAGAAAAAACAATTGTAAAGGGGTTTGGGAAAAAAAACCCGATTGAAATCAAAGTACTGGAAGTACTGTAAACGAACATTATTGTTTAATGCAAAATCAGTAATCTTCTAAGTTTAAAGTCGATAAATTTACTGATATTGGTTTAGGAATTAATTGCCAATTATTTGAAATGTTTGCAGCTGTTCTGATATGATTGGACACATGCATATTTCTGTAAGGTCCTGATTGAAATTGGAAGTTTGTTGATCTATCTTGGATGGATGAAAATAAAATATGTCTTCTTTCTTTCGGGAAGCCATCATCAGTTATAATACAGCCAGGACTCTGTGACCTTATTGATGCCAACTTCTAATATGCACTAAATTTAGGCTAGTTCCATCGTTAGTTTAGCATATTTCAACTTAATATGATGAAACACACATAAAGAACTACTGAAAACCAAAACCAGAGCTGCTAATCAAGGCCCGGATTAGGAATGTATCCTATTGAAACTGTACTCAAGCATGTATGGTACTTCAAAACAAAAAACTTCGACTCCTTTTGTTCAGGAATCATTTGATGTTAATAAATCTTTATATGAGAAGATATACTTCTGGTATAATTACAGCATTGTACACAATGTGATAAAGAACAAGAGGCCCAATGGGCCTGTATCGCTCACCTGGCTCTACAGCAACTTTGAAGTTGATTGAAGTCATTTCTAAAGATACTATGTTGATTACCTCTTTATTCAAATATCATTGTAAGCTAGTTTTATTCATATTAAACATTTTCTAGTCCTTCATTCCAGCATTCTATTGGCCTAATATCAGGTCTTGGAGGCTCTTGGCTATCGCAAAATTATTGTTTACAGATTTGAGCCGATTTCACCCCTGTGACTTTGAATGTAGGTCAAGGTCATTTATTTGAACAAAATTGGTAGTGCTTCACCCCAGCCCAGCATGCTACAGGCCTAATATCAAGTCCCTGGGCCTCTTGGTTATTGAGAAGAAGTCGTATGAAGATTATAGCCTATTTGACCCATGTGACCTTGAATGAAGGTCAAGGTCATTTATTTGAACAAACTTTGTAGCCCTTCATCCCAGCATGCTACAGGCCCAATATCAAGTCCATGGGCCTCTTGGTTATTGAGAAGAAGTCGTTTGAAGATTATAGCCTATTTGACCCATGTGACCTTGAATGAAGGTCAAGGTCATTTATTTGAACAAACTTTGTAGCCCTTCACCCAAGCATGCTACAGGCCCAATATCAAGTCGCTGGGCCTCTTGGTTATTGAGAAGAAGTCGTTTGAAGATTATAGCCTATTTGACCCATGTGACCTTGAATGAAGGTCAAGGTCATTTATTTGAACAAACTTTGTAGCCCTTCATCCCAGCATGCTACAGGCCCAATATCAAGTCCATGGGCCTCTTGGTTATTGAGAAGAAGTCGTTTGAAGATTATAGCCTATTTGACCCATGTGACCTTGAATGAAGGTCAAGGTCAATTATTTGAACAAACTTTGTAGCCCTTCACCCAAGCATGCTACAGGCCCAATATCAAGTCGCTGGGCCTCTTGGTTATTGAGAAGAAGTCGTTTGAAGATTATAGCCTATTTGACCCATGTGACCTTGAATGAAGGTCAAGGTCAATTATTTGAACAAACTTTGTAGCCCTTCACCACAGCATGCTACAGGCCCAATATCAAGTCCCTGGGCCTCTTGGTTATTGAGAAGAAGTCGTTTGAAGATTATAGCCTATTTGACCCATGTGACCTTGAATGAAGGTCAAGGTCATTTATTTGAACAAACTTTATAGCCCTTTACCCCAGCATGCTACAGGCCCAATATCAAGTCCATGGGCCTCTTGGTTATTGAGAAGAAGTCGTTTGAAGATTATAGCCTATTTGACCCATGTGACCTTGAATGAAGGTCAAGGTCATTTATTTGAACAAACTTTGTAGCCCTTCACCCCAGCATGCTACAGGCCAAATATCAAGTCCCTGGGCCTCTTGGTTATTGAGAAGAAGTCGTTTGAAGATTATAGCCTATTTGACCCATTTGACCTTGAATGAAGGTCAAGGTCATTTATTTGAACAAACTTTGTAGCCCTTCACCCACGCATGCTACAGGCCCAATATCAAGTCCCTGGGCCTCTTGGTTATTGAGAAGAAGTCGTTTGAAGATTATAGCCTATTTGACTCATATGACCTTGAATGAAGGTCAAGGTCATTTATTTGAACAAACTTTGTAGCCCTTCACCCCAGCATGCTACAAGCCCAATATCAAATCCATGGGCCTCTTGGTTATTGAGAAGAAGTCGTTTGAAGATTATAGCCTATTTGACCCATGTGACCTTGAATGAAGGTCAAGGCCATTTATTTGAACAAACTTTGTAGCCCTTCACCCCAGCATGCTACAGGCCCAATATCAAGTCCCTGGGCCTCTTGGTTATTGAGAAGAAGTTGTTTGAATGAAAAAGTTGACGCCGGACGGCCGGACGGCCGGACGGCCAGACGGACGACGGACGCCGCACCACGGCATAAGCTCACTTGCCCTTCGGGCAGGTGAGCTAATAACAACCATATAAAGACTGTCTTCATCAAATAATTCAGCAAACAGGAAAAGAAAACTTCAAGCTTCATTTTCAACTTCAAACTGATAAAGGTTACAGTCCATTCGATGGGATGACACATTCCCTATTTATTGTCCCTTTCCAATGTTGACCATCCAATCATAGTGAACCACACAGTTCAGCAATGTAATTGCACAAATCACATCCTTTATGTGGAGAGAACAGTTTTTGGGGTGTTATAAGATTCCATAACTGTATGCAAATTTGTGAATAATTCCATATCTTTATCTATATATATACCGTTCGTGTATATATTTACACATATCAAAATTGGAATGACACAGGAGATTTGCAAGTTTAAGTTCACCATCAGTCATGGGAGGTTTACGTAAAATGTTATATTTACCGGGGTAATTAGTAATTTTGATTATATATTTATCAAGCTCTATTCTGTACTTTCTACCAGTGCTTATATTAGAGAATGGACACAATTATATGTTCTCCAATGTCAAAATTAATCATATGTAACATATTAGGGGTTTATTTGACCGAGACGTATTTAAAATGTTTGTAATCATTCGCCATTCGAGGCCTGATTGCCGTCATATTTGAATTACCAAAATGGACCTGAAATCAATATTTTAAAAAAGAGAATGATCTGTGACTTGAATATTTCATAAAAATAATTTAATACATCGTTTATTCACTTCATTCAGATCTTCAGACACCACATAATTTGTGAAGTCATATATAGAAATATATGAACCATTTTGTTATTGATTAATAGTTCACACAAGTAAGCACTAGATGTAAGCAGAAAGTATATGTACCGCTATCTACTGGCATGACTTTGAGTACAGTAGACTACACTCGCTTTGTGGATATTGACAGGATAACATATATTAATTTACATACTAATTCAATTTTAGAATTGTAACTGAAATCTTGTAACAGCATGGCACAAATAGTCATCTGAACATTTGTTGTATATTGAAAAAATATTTAAGGTAAATATTAACTCATTAGCTTGACTTAAATTTTCAGTTTATCAATTCATCGATTACTCTGTGTTTGAAGTATGGTGTAGTGAGAATTTCAAGTCTTGATTATGACTTGATGAAAATTCTAAATTAACAAATTATTAAAATGAATTTGTTTGAAAAATAACACAAGTTCCACAGCAATATTATATAGAGTATCAATCACAAAATATCAGAAGTTATCAAACTACAGATAACAATTAACGACTGAATATCAAATTAAGTGAATATCACAAGTATTTTTGCATTTGTTTTTAGATAATCCGGATTTCCGTCTTTAAAAAAAAATACCTAGTAGACGTAGTGCATAGTAAACGTAGCCATGTAACAGCTGATTTTAATCAGATATAACTTAACATGAACTTAACACCGTCACAGAAGTTCGTCGCAATCGAAAATTTGGTCGTGAATTCGGTATTTTGCAAATTATTTCAAACTACTTTCAGGTAAAAGAAAACAAAAATTCTCGTAAAAATATCGATTTTGGGTCGACTATCGGCCATTTCGGTAATTCAACTCCAACGACAATCGGGCCGCGATTCGCAAATGAATAATTAATTTAAAATTCGGTCAAATAAACCTCTAATATTTTATATATGATACAATCAGGCATTGCAGAACATATATTTTGGTCAATCCTCTGAAAATAATGCCAATTTATATTATAATTAAGCCCGATTTTTCTTCGTTTCGGTATTTCCAAGTCTGCTTCACGTGTGGTCCGTTTCAGTAAATATTCTCGTCTTTGCCGAAATAAAAACAAGCTATATAATTGTTCATTTTAAACATGACAACAACTGCCAACCACACGTATCCAAAAATGTTATTGTTGATATCATCTGAATATTGCCGTAGTTATCTGTCACTTCGATTGTACACCCCATGCCAAAGTGAAGGAAGAATCGACCAATCAAATTGGTTTATTTTTGATTTCCGTAAATCTTGCAGTTACCTCCCTTACAACAGTAAATACGTTCCAAGTATCGCCTACAACAAGCAATCCCGTGCACATAGCAAGATATTATCATTTGCATTTGATTTATTGGGTCATTTTCGTCAAAGGAAAATGGTATATGGAAATCGATGACAATTTTAACGCTATGACCAGTCACCCTGACCACAAATGCCACCTAATTGTAAGCCTGTACATATGTACAGTTCTTTCTCGCAAACACGTACAGTAACTACAGTATAGTATGATACAATGTATCGTCTCGTATGCCGTCATTGATATATTTCTTTCTCTAAATTATAGAAATACACACCTAGTTGATAATGATGTAACATTCTAGAATATATATATTACACATTTAAGTAAATCGCGGACAAATTTGCAGACCTATGCTATAATGTCAGCCGTTTTGGAAAGAACACAGAAGAGCAAAACTTTCTAAACATCCGGAGACGAATGCGCCTGCGCAATAGTTGTTTACATAAATATATTGACCTGGACCGGAGTTATTCGCAAAGTTCAGGTTCATTTAGTCTTTTCATTTCGCTAGAGTTATGCATTTCTCAAATCGTATGCATCTTGAAAACACCTACTGAATACATTTCAACCTTTTCGGTAAAACTACTATATAAAACGAAGATGTTTTTGCAAGTAAATTATTTGAAGCGTAAGGCAATGGGGGCAGCCATATTTCATTGAAACAGACAGTAGATGGCGTATTGGTGAATGTGGCTACCATATATGGTTATATTTCTCAGTCCAGTTCTTGATCACAATAACCGAACATTAATGTTCGTTTAAAAACGAAATGACACCGACCAGAAATAAAAACAATCACTCACTATCTTTTTCTCTTGGCTGTCTATCACTCTTATTTTGTGCCTGAGAGTGTCTTTCCTTGTCGCGACGACGATTGTCTTTATGTTTGTGTTTCCGCTCCTTTCGCCCGGCCTGTACCTGGGGTGGTTTGATGTCTAGGCCATCCTCATCATCAATTCTAAATTAACAAAATGTTTCTACTGGTCAGACTCAGTGTTGTGAAAAATATTCTGGACAAGATATATCTTTATTATCTGGAAATTGTTAAGTTTTATATGCCATTCTTAAAGAGTTCCATAACAATATCATTGACCATGAAAATCTAAAAGTGTGATCAACTATATCTACATGTACTTTAAGTACAAACAGGGAAAATTCCCCATCATCCAAGAGAAAAAAGTTCTCTCAAGAACTAACTTTGAAATGTCATATAATTTGTACAGCTGTATGCTGTGCCCAGAAAAAACTATGCAGGGCTTTTTCTCATTGGTTTGGAATGGGGCCTGTTTGCCTCATTTTGGGAATAGCCAGTGAATTGGAAAGATTTTTTTCATGAGTAAACTTTAAATTTGGGGAAATTGGCTTAAATATGAAAATATTTCAATTGGGAATGTGGCCCGTTATGGCTTCCGTACTAGCTACTCTTTAAGATGTGTCTATATACAGTAAAGGGGCTGTGATAGCTTGGTTGGTTAGAGCACCGACCACATAACATCAGGAGAAGATCTGATGTGTGTGGTTTAATGCTCCCTAACCGTGTTCAGGGCTTTATCACCCATCTATTTGGGTCCGTTAAACGGACCCATTCCCAATGACAAAAAAGTGTAATTTTTCCCAATTTTCTACTTGAAAATTCCCAATTCACATGTATGAAAAAATAAATTATGTTGAAACAAAAAAATCTTTCTGATTACGGCGTTGACCAGTCGGGGAAAATAAATATGATGAGTGGAACTACTGTAGTCTAATCTGAAGCATGTGTCACTTGGAACCCCTCGTTCCAAATTCATAGTCATTTTGACGTTTTATGTAATGCAATCTCGGCAACAGGTGTTTGATGGATCGCGAGTTTCATCGCACCATGTCTCACAACAGCAAGTATTACGCTAAAAAAAATAAGAAAATCTGACGAAAAGGACAATAAAAAAATAAGTTGTTTCATTAAAAAACAAACAATGAACGAAACAGTGGAAAGACAAGCAACTGATGACGCGACTGAAGACCAAACACAGCAAATACCGGTAACCACAGATCCATGCAGCAGTAAAAAAACGAGCAACCGATAATTAATACGACTGAAGAACATAAGAAGGACAGACAAATATTGCTCTAATGATTAATGTCACAATTGGTTGACATGTACTTCCTGTGTTCTGTCTGAATAATCAATCTATCAGAACAAGCAACTAAAGGAATTTATAACTTTTTGTACAATACATGTTGTAATTGTTCCACATTTGGCCAAGGATATACTTAATGGTGGCCAGTTGTCACTTGATAATTGATTTCCAATCTATTCATAGAATAATATTTTAATAATCATAGACAATGTTGGTAAGTTAGGTTGATTTTTTGTTTAAAATATTAAATAAAATAATCAATATGTAAAAGTTGAACTTTTTTTCTGATTAAAGCAAGTTTCAAAGTATTATGTAAACCACCCTCCTACTTCAAATATCTACCCCGAAAATAGTTGGAGCAGAATGATCTTCTCTTTAAATAAAAAATGTTATATTAAAGAGTTATATGATACATATACATTACTTATAAACCCTAGCTACCATATTATATATATATGCAGACAAGAAAGGATGTGTTTAGTTGATACAATGGCATTTGTCCAAATTTCCCAAAACAGCTGTTTGTCGATCAATTTTTCCCAAAAGCCCCTGATAAAGCCCTGGTGTTGGGTTACTTTGTGTTTCTTGGAAAGTTGCGTACTAGCTTTAGGCAGGTCTGAGCTGTCATGGTTGTGTCCTTTGACAAGACACTTTACCCTTATTGTTCTGGATGGCATGCAACAGGCCTCCTGTAGGTTATTCAGTGAGGTAGTCACCAACTACTACAAGGATACCCCATGGTCATCTCCAAATAGCCCTGGCTGGGCCACTTTGTAATCTGATAATTGAGACTATTCAAAACCTCCGCAACATCTAGGCTGATAGATCAGTATTGAAGACAGAAAAAAATGTAGAAATCTAATTTGTATTCATAACAAGAATCCCATTAGAGCAGTGGTGTTGAAATTAAATCAGGACATGTTTTCAGAATGATGGTGACACAAAATTATTTTATGATCATCGGAGCCATGTTTATGTTGATCCTCATAATATAACACAGGACTTATAAAATTTAACCTACTTGTCTTTGCTTGTGTGTACAACATCTTCATCTTCGTCTTTATCATCATCTATAGCTTCCCTTGATTGTGGAGATAGCGAAAGCTGACTATCAGTGCCATCGTCCTGTTCTCTGTAGTCAGGACTGGGGGCCAGTTCACCCTTCTCATAGGGGCTACTGTCTTCCTCAGCGTCTGACATAGCCCTAGATAAGCGTTAAAAGTTGATGCTTATATCAGTAAACTTCTGAAAATACAAAAGTTTTATATGCCTACCGTATGTATTTATTTATAGAATTTTTCATGGTGTAAGTTTAACAAAAAAAAAAGCATTGATTAGTCAAACAGTTTTGCTGAGATGATCACCGTATACTCTTTAGTCCGAATTTTCTGACGATCTTACTACACCACAATGCAGTTTTGAGACATACATAATGTAACTTCTGATTAACACGTTTAATTCCCCGGTCGGGCAATAATACGATCCATCAGTACCCTGATAAAAAAGTTATCATGTTGTAAAGGTATAAACAAATCTACACAACAGACAACAACGTGTTCTGCTTACCTTTTTACAATACCTCAAATCTCAAAACACGACAAAGCGTATTTTGTAATATACACAGAAGAGCGAGTGCCAAGGGAGACAACCTATGACGTTATTGCCTCAATCGCAACATCTCGGGGAAATTTCCGGCAACACTCGGAAATCTACTCCCTCGAATGCCAATCGCAACATCTCGGGGAAATTTCCGGCAACACTCGGAAATCTACTCCCTCGAATGCATGTATAGAGGGTCACATGGTGTGTACGTCATGTTCCAACATGGCTGCGCCCATGGTAAGCACGCCAAAGAAGACGGTACCGTTTTGTTTGATGTGTACAAGTACATCAAAACGTCTTTATTACTTGCTTAATCAAAAATGTAAGTCAGAAAACACCATTGAACGTTTACAGAAGTTTTTAAGGATAGACATTTCTTGCGACGAGGCAAAATGCATACATGTGTGTGATCCTTGTCTGAATTTTTTGTGTAAATGGGAGGGGGTGTTGGATATTTGTTCGACTAACATGGAAAGTATTAGGGGACGATTATGTGATGTAACTGATTCAGACAGGATGAAACGATGTGCAAAAACTCCCCCCTCTGTGTTAAAATCAATGCTAGAGGATTCAGAAAAAAAATTACAAGCGTTGAAAATATCAGATAAACTAAAGCCAAAGAAGAGTAAAAGAACTATTGACTTCTCAAGTATGTCGAGTCACGACACAGACATATCCGGAGGTAAAACAAGTATGAGTGATCACGGATATTCAAAACCCCAGGAAAAGTCCATATTTCATTCATACAGCTTCTCGGAATCTACCACTAGTGCTGATGACATTCTCACTACCTGTGACAAAATACATGAAATTGACAGTGAACTGAAGAAGCTGGCTGGACCCAAGAAGAGTGTTGTTTACAACAAGTCTGCAAGATTTCTAGCAAATGAGAATGTATTTGACCTTGCGATTCTAGAAATGAGCAAAGAATGTCCCAAATTCTTAAACATTTTGAATGCTGCCATGGGGGAAAAGGTGAAAGCATCTTCAAAGAAAGCTACTATTGCTACAATATATGGAATGGTAATGCACAGCAGGTTAGTCCTTTTAATACGCATATTAATATGATTTATCATCATTTGACTTAATAAACATTTAAATAATGTAAAATTTTATTTCTATATGAATATGGTTTTAAAGTTTGAGGATGCTATGATTATAAACAAACTCGGATTGAAATTCACATTTAAAACAATATGTACATGTTTACATTAACATTCATTTCAGATATAATCAAAACTCTGCAATACAGAGAATTTACACTTGCCTGGCTATGAGGCACCATGCTTCTAACAAAGTATATTGCATGCTATGTTTTTTCAAATTGATTTCAATGTTTCTGTTTTCTAGCAAAAACACTGACATGATAAGAGAACTTCTAGAGACCAATGTATACCAATTGGAAAAATATTAGTATTAAACAAATTGTTGCTTTCTTATACATGTAGTTATGGTAGAAAAGATACACTTCCTTTATTGTTGCTATACAGAAAGATACCATTTTCATTTCAAAATATTTTATGTAATGAATGGTTGAAATAGAAAGTTAACCCATAGTGCTTTGCAAAATTCCATATACATGTATGTAACCCTGGTAAATACTAGCCGCAATATACCGCTCGGCTAGAGAGATCTTCTCTTTAGCTCGATCGGTTGAGCGTAAGACTAATAAGCCAGAAGTCCCTACATGGGCGCCAATGAAACAACTGGAGCGCATGATTAATTAAATTTTGAATCGCTGCCTCCGCTAGGGATCGAACCCAGGACTTCTGGCTTACTAGTCTGACGCTCAACCGAGCGAGCTAAAGAGAAGATCTCTCTAGCCGAGCGGTATTATGACCTGAATATATAATATATACCCAGGTTACATGTAGTATACATTCATGTATGGTATGATGTGTTGTGAACAACATTATGCCAGGCCCCTGTGTTAGCTCACTGAACTCGGTATTAATTATATAGGTATATATCAGTTTTGACAAATGATAATGCACACATTTCTCAAGAGTTCTCTAGATCTGTTAAGTAGCTAGTAGTATCTTTAAACAGTGATTTTAAAGTTGATTATATAAAGCAAAGCAATAAGACCTGTAATCTCCTACATGACTTTGAAAAAAAAAAAATTAAAAAATAACACCACAAAAAACCTACTATATTTCCAGGGAATGATACTCATTTGGAGCAAACCTCTGAGTATTCAAGACTTGGTCAGAAAATTAAGAACTTTTTTTGAAATAAAAATAAAATCACTGTAAGACCATTTTCAGTTACTGTAAATTGAAACATTGTTCTCCCAATGCTCTTTAAAGAAATTGGACCATCATATTCATATTAGTACATGTACACTGCATATAATTTCCAACCGTGTTATGTATTTTCTACTATATATGATGAAGGAATGTTTTCATGCAGCTTTATATATACACATGGCAATCATTTAAAAAAAGACAATGATAATTTCAGTGCATCTATTGTGGAGAACAATGTTAGAGTTTCCTTTGGTTATGTTCAGTTTGTTTTTAGTTCACTTGCTTATAGGGTTAAGCGAGCTTATGCCGTGTCGTGTCCGTCGTCCAGTCAGCATCAACATTTTTATTATTTATTTAAATGTCTTCTTCTCAACAAGAAATAGGTACATATATACCGAATATTGGTCGCATGCTAGGATGTAGGGCTCCCACGTTTGTTCAAATGAATTACTTTGACCTTTATTCGAGGTCGCTTGGTCAATTAGACTAAAATATTTCCATAACTTCTAAATAACCAAAAGTTGCAGAGACCTGATATTTTGTTTGTAGTTTGCTTTAGTGAAGTACTAGGAAGTTTGTTCAAATGAATGACCTTGACCATGATTTAAGTTTGAAAGAGTTAAATTGGCCAAAAGATTGCATGTTACATGAGGCCCTGAGACCGAGATCTATATGGTTTCTGATACATTTATTCTATGTTAATGTCTGAAAAGGATCACCAGGTAGCAGGTGAGCAATTAGGGCCCAAAAGACTCTTGTTTTGTTCTGTTAAAGTTTCACAGTTTAAGTGTTGTGATGTCATTACTTCCAGAAAGGATATTCTTATTGGGAGGGAGAGAAATTGAAAACAATTTTTAATATGAAAGTCTTTAATATTAATGAAGTGAATTGTGCAAATCAATTACATATCAGTACTCAGAGAGTACTTACAAATTAACATTTACATGTATGTTTCTCAGGCCAAAGGTTCATTTGGTCATCTGCAGAAGTTTATTTGTATATACAAAAATTTCTATATACGGTATACAAAAATGTATATATATATATGTGATATACAGATTTTGAGCATGACATAATACATGTATACAAAAACAGCTATACTGAATGTATATGTAAACTTTCTGTTTTTAGCTCCTGACCAAGCTTAACGATATTCATCTAACTTTAACTGAAAGTTCAAAGAGGGACATCATCACTGGATTTGGCGAGGAAGCAGAGGACCGCATCATTAAAGATGTTTGTGAAGGTAAAGATGGGAAATTTAATGGTGATAATTTAGATATCCGAGTGACAACGAATGACATGCGTATGGATTCCCAAAACAAGGACTATCACTTCTTTGCCACAGACTTCACTTTAGACAGAGTATCCACTAAAGATTATTCACAGAAGAAGCCAATTGTTGAGAAGATACCACCAGAAGCTTTCCTTCCTAGTGAGGAGGACAAAACTCAATACAGAAACAGTCTTAAAATCATTTTAGGGAGAATACTAAGCAGTCTGAAAGGTTTCTCATGGATCAAAAGTGTTCTTCCTGATCACATTCCACACCAATTTCAAGCTGATATGGCAAAAGTTTCAAAAATCCATATATTACCTGTATCTCTTCACAATGAGGCATCTTATTCAGACTGTGTACATATCATGGCAGATGCTACGCAACAGCTGAATCACTGGTATACAAGAGCAGGTAGAGGTAAATATATCTCCATGTAATGATAACCTTTTCATGTCAAATGTGACTACAAGTGTGTCATGTATAAATGTCAATTAGTTCTGAAGTTTTACCTTTGACCTACATTATAATGAAAAAGAACTTCTCCAGCTCCATCTCCTACATTGCCCTATTGACTTGTTTTCTTTTATTTACACTTTAATTGATATTGTACTCAAATATAATACAATCATTTACTTTCTTACAAGAACCTATCAAATGTATGGAAGGATAAGAACTGATATCTTTTCAATACCATTTTGATAACATCTTTATACATGTAATGATTATTGTGAGTAATAATATATATACATGTATATTAAATGTAAAAAATGTTGTTTTGGCACAACAGCTGGTGATCTGGATGACATGTATGTACCTTTTGGAGGGGATCAGTTAACAAGAGTACGCCTAGAAGGGGCTAAGGCACTCAGAGATGGTGCTCATACTCGGAATGAGAGATTCGATGTACTATATCCAGTCATCATTGAGATGTTCCATACAATTCAGGATTTCCTCGAGGTAAATAGGATGTATGACTTGGGTATCTTTGTTGTTTTCAATGTCCATTCCTGTCATTACATGTTTTTAGTTGTCATACAAGTTAGCAAACTTCAAAGGAGTAAATTGACAATATTTGTGAACATTAGATAAAAAATAAGGTAGCTATTTCATTCTTAATATTGAATATTCCAGAAGATGTATAAGAGACTGTACTTCAGCAAGAAAGGCAGAGAGATTGGTACAATGGCCCACATTAAGCACCATATCAAAAGGATCAATGTCAATGGAAATGTGAAATCCAGATTTAAGGTAAATAATATCTAAATTTCTTAACATTAACTCGATAAATTTTTCATTTTGAATTTTGGGGTCAGGAATTGATTTGGTAAGATGTCTGCACAATGACTTTTCATTACAGTATCAGTAATTTATTGAAGTAGTAGAGATAAGTCAATTAATTATCTAAGAACAAGTGTAGTAATCACTCTGTATTGAAAAATTCTTCCTGGCTTATTATAACTCAAATATATGTTAACCCAATTAAGGGGGTTGCGGTAGCTCTCTCTGGAATTCCTGTTAATGATATGCACCTGTTACATACTACATGTAGGATCTTCTTCACATTGTATTATCCATTTCAATAGCTTATTATTCCAGTTTTACAGTATGGTAACTCTCAAAGGTGTTTTTGTCTGTTTGTATTTTGCAGGCCCATGAGGATTTTGCATTAACATGTGGAAAGGCTTACTTCTTGGCATTTATTTTGAAGCATTTTAAGATGCAGGATATCAATGATGTACCATGCCACCCAAGCTTACAGGAGACCTTACCTAATTCAGTGCTTTCTGAGAAGACACGAGTGTTCCATGTCATACTGGATGAGATTCTGGACGAGCTTCTCATTGATTTTCCAGAAAAGGTTTGTGTAAGGAGAAATTTTGGAAAATTTCTTGACATAGGATGGTTGACTGGTAGTTTTCACAATAAACCACATATCTCATCCACTGTTACATTTGAATGTGGTTTTGATCAAAGGTGGGATGTGACAACTTTAAGGGTGATGGTAAAATCACTGGCCCAACCAGTAGTTTACTATAATTGCTCAAGTTCATATAAGATCCAATTATTTTTCCTTCCAGTTCCTAACATGATTGAAACAGATTTTGACAACAAATTGCAAATGTTTTTAAAACACATCTTTTTTTTTTATTACACAATGCATATAATATCTTATGACAAAAAAATCCTACATATGACTAGAAAAGTTTTAAATTGTCATACTTAGGTTGTATTTGTTGTTTACAGGAAAGGGCTCCTAAAAAAGTGTCCCTGAAAGTCACAGTTGGTGCAGGAACAGCTTGTTTTGTTAGAGCAAAAATCCAAGAGGGAGCTGCAATTGTTCCACTTTGCATCAATGGGAAAGATATGGTTATAAAGATTCCCCTGACATCTCTGGAACGACCTTGCTCACTCCAGCTCATAAATCCACCAATGTGTGTCCAGTTTGAAAAAGTTGTCCCACCTCAGGATCAGCTTAATGATTACATGAGCAATTTCCTTCAGTGGTATTTTGTCATCATACAGTTCAAAGATATTGTACATGAAGGAGACATTTTCCGCCTCAACTGTATATTGAAACACATGATTCCCTTCTTTTTCAGTCATTCAGTGCTCTCAAAGTACATGACTGAATTAATTGACTATATCATGAAGACTGAGCATACATTATCACCACAACTTGCATTAAAAGTACGAGCTGCATCATTTGTTAATCCCTTTGGTGGTGTTGGTTGCAACAAAGCAGCTGATCTAGAAAAGGAAAACCAAGTGAAGTTTCTTAAGTCTTTGATTAAATCACTGGGAGCCAATAAAACTGAACGTGCTATTGTTAACCTTACCAAGGCAGCACCTGTGATTCAGCAAGTCAACGATAACTTTGATCATATGACTGAATTCAAAGACATCAAAACAACCCATAAGGTGAGAAGTGATGAAGATGATGTTCTAGCCATTGTGAAATATCTACAGAAAAACAAGGTTTGGATATCCCAGAAGAGAGATATATCTGTGAAGGTGTTGCGTACTCCATTCTCTTTTGAGACTGGTAGACTTTTGAACGCTGTGAATGGTACAGTTGAACGCTTAATGCGAGATTTACCTGTAGATGATGATGAAGCTGAAGATACTGATGACAACGAATGAATGAACAGTAAAATGAGAAAATTTATGATGAAATGAGCATAATGAACTTTTCATTGGGTTATTACTTTGTCATGTGAATACAACCCGGTAGAATTCTTCAGATCATACCAGGTCAGAATAACACCATGAAGATGACAGAGAGGCCTAAGTTGTTTGTTATGGCTCTGTAAGACTTGGTTAACCATTCCAAAGGCTATAGGTGCTTCATCATTAGATATTGTGCTGGTTTTTTTTTTTCTGAATCAATTTATACTTATTAGCATTCAGTTCTATTTCATCAAAGCAAAAGTGACTATCACATTTTGTCTAATGGGAAATGAGGATAATCTGTCCCTATCTAAATTCCATCACCCACATATATATCAATATGGAGTTATGGAATGATGTGTACATATGTAAAAGAACATATTCTTTCATATGTATACAATACCTGAAATATTTGATGTCAGACATCAACCTATTTTAAGGTGTAAAAAAATATTCCATAACCAAATAAATGAAGAAAGGGGCATATATATATATATACACACACATAAATATTACTTATTGGTGGGCTTGGACTCGTTTGAGGATTATTATATGATATATCAATATTGTTGCTCTCATCAATAAATTTCCATTTTTCGTTGTTTATAATCTGTATTTACCCCTGTGAAAATTTGTCTCCATTTCTGTTTTTCATAAAACATTTTTGTATTGCAAATATATATTGTTAATCCTTTTAGATTGAAATAGCATGGTTAACACATTGGTGTATTGGAAACTGTTTATTATATTGTATGCTGACTACACTGTGTTGAGGACTTTAACAAAAACTGGTCTACACAATGCACTGAATTGTTTTCAAAAATACTATGAAAATTGGAAACCTATTGTCAATACACAAAAAATAAGCTGTTATCTTTGAGAAAAGTAAAGATAGAAGTACACATTCATTTACTTACAACGATTGATGAACCACTGATGGTTGTAGACTCTTACTTTGGTACATGTATATTGTTTTAACATGTACATTCACTAAAGCCAGTAACAGACGTGTGTAAATATGCATACTTTTTGTATGTAATCAATACATGTAATGTGTGTGTGTGTGTTTACATGCATGCATATATATGTATGTAGATTATGTATTAATTACATATTATTATATAATTATGTCACTGATGACTGACCTCCTGTTACACACTTATTGTGTGTCTAGAGTGAAAGCTTACAAAATAAACAAAATTAAAATCTTCGAGGTTGTAATTGCTTTTATTTTACATATATGTATAACCATGCATGAGTGAATGGTGTATAAAAATGTTCAGGATTTGAAAGTATTTTTTATCTTCAACAGACAACTCATTTACAGATATTGAAATCCTATGGCCTTTCAAGTTTTTCAGTGACCAACCATTTCCTTATATGGATGCTACCAGATGAAATGTACATTTGATGTGGGAAAATATTGGTTTAATATACTGTAAAATTCACATGAGCCCTAACATGGTGACTATTAAAAAGGCAATCATGATCAGATCACGGTTACATTCAAACATTTACTGATAATTTATTATGTTTCAAATTCAATTCAAACTTTCGGCCCCATCATTACAAAACTACAAATAATATGCAGTACAATGTAAAGATTTTTTTCTCCTGTAACAGACATTGTATATCAATACAGTATGAATATATATATCCGACAGTAAGAGTATGCATTTGATATCAAAATAATGCAGTTCTTATATAGTTTATCACCTTAATAAATGAAATTACTGAGTGCACATAGTAATTCAGTATCTTTGACATTTAACATTAGTTTTCTTTGACATTTAACATCAGATTTAGACATATATATTCAAAATAATACAGGGACAGATAAATAGCGCACAAAGTGACAAAACAACAATGCCATCATCATCATCAAATAGTGTCTATCATCATTCAGTATATGTGTCATCACTGTGGGATATATTCGATTGCATACATGAAGCTGCTGACAAAGGAATTTTTCTAACAGTATTTATATACACTGTATATCTTGTCTTGCTCAAAGAATTTGGAATTCATCTTCCATCTCTCTGGTGCTACATTTATTACAATCACCCAATTCTATATGTATACAACATGTAGACATATATTTAATTAACTAGAATAAACGTTAACTGAAAGATGAAAACGGAGAGGAAAAAATTGTTCAAGGACATGTTTATATAAATACAAAAAGCATTCAGTATGTTAAATTTCTGACGAAGATCAATTTTTTTTCTTCACAATTTGATAAAAAAATTCTCGATTTTCATTCCAACGAGAATAGTTTTTGATTCTGAACACAATAGAGGTTCAACCATACCTCACCAAAACCTAGGTCTTTTAAAAATCATTTCTTACACATGCACAGTTGGCTCAGTAATAAAAGGCATTTCTATTTACACAACATGTCAAATTAAAAAATCAACAATTTGAAACAATGCAATTCTAAGTACACAACTAGTACTCTGAACCAATATCTTTACCTTCTGTACTTTCTAATTGTCTCCTATCCAGGCCCAGTTCATGTAACAATATTTGTGGGACTTTTTTACTTTTAATAACTTCTTACAAAACCTTTTTATCATATATGTACTTTTTCTACATCAAGTACATTGTATGTACCCAAGATAGTGTCCTCCGCCAATAAGTTACCAATGGCTGCTTTCACCATCAACTAAATATCAAAGGATAGTGCACATGTCTATTAGATATCGAAAGATTGTGTCCTCCATAACAAATCTAGATGAAATCATTCATTTCGTTGATTGAACATTAACCAAAAAACACTGTGTTAATGCTGTCTAACTCCATCTACAGTTACTGCAGCAGTTGATCTTGTCATTACACAAAACATCATCATACCCAAAGTATTTTACAAGCTGTCGCCTCAGACATGTGGTGTTATTTCGACAGAAATCGATCATTTCTTGGGTCAATCCTTTCCTAGATTTTGCCAGGTCATTATTATTGAAATGAAGTATTGCTTCAGCTGACTGGCCCTTCCTGCCTGCTCTGCCTATCTCCTGGAAATAGTTTTCAAGGGTTGTAGGTGGTCTGCAGTGAACTATTCTTTCAATTGAAGGAGCATTCAACCCCATTCCTAAGGCAACGGTTGCAAAAACCAGTCTAATTTTAGGACAATCTTTCCCAAGTTCACTCACAATTAACTGTTTCATGTCTTTCGTATAATCCTTGTGGTATTGTGCAATGATTCTATTCTCTGGTGATGCACTTCCAACTGGTGAATACTGGTTTTCCCCTAGGTGGTGCGAACTGAATCTGTAGAAATATCCAAGGGCCTCTAAGCTTTCCACATACATAATAGTTAAAGGGAATTTCTCTAGCTTCTGCTTCAGTTCTGTTATCACCGGTTTCAGAATTTCGTCATATTTCTCATATTTCCTGTTATTCGGGAGCCTTGATTGAACACATAGGTAAATATTTGGTCGATCCGGGTTCATCTTTACCACAGCAGGGTCCTTGTACATCAGAATACCACATAGAGTTGAAATTCTCAAATCAGTTGATGTTGCTGTTAATGCCAGATGCGCTACATGGGGAAGTATGCAGGTCAGCTCTCCTAACTCCTTAAATGCAGGTCTAAATCCTTCACCCCTGCAAAAAGGACAATAGTGATAGATATTTATGTAGAAACAATATCAAAACCCAACACATGTATCCGAGAACAAATGCAAGATGCTAGAAATGGGCTAGATCAATTTCATGATAAGTCAGACATATTATTTTAACAAATGAGCTACCAGTTGGATCCCAGGAGACATCTCTTCTCGAAAAAACCCTGCACTGTTATTTAATTGGATATGACACTTAAAGCAATCAATTGTAGCTGATGGAATCAGGTCAATATTGCCATTTTGTTATATATATTTACTTTTTTATCTTCTTTGAAAAAGGAGCAGATGAGGATACAGTAAAATTTTGATGTTTTGTGTTTTTTCTCCACCAATATTTTCAATTTGTAAAATTTTAATGAGTTCTTTCTATGTTTAACATACAGTTTCCCGAACTAGCCAGATTACTGTATAAATACAGTTTTGAAAATAACAATAACTATCATGAGACACACTTATTGATTTGGGACAACAGAATAATATTAAACGAGAGAAAAAAAACCAATGTCCTTTAATTGAAAGATTGTCTTCCATCTGGAGATAAACTTTTAAAATTATTTTCTAGTGTGGAGATAAGTATCAAATTATCGATAATTTACATGTAATCTGAAAAACATATAGTACAAATAGGTATTACATCACATATAATGATATTGAGTATAGATACTGCTATTAATATATTATATATTTACCATTCTGTAACCATGTGAACTTCATCAATAACAATTGCGCCTGTCCTGTCCTGGTATGTTTTCGACCTCAACATGCTGGCCACTCTCTTGCTCTTCGTAAGTGTCTCGGGGTGGGCATAAACTAGCTGATATTTCCCCTTCATCACATCATTGATGTCCACGTCTTTGGCAACAACAGTATCATCTTGATCCTGGTCTTCTCCTTCCGCTTCCTCATCACCACTATCATGCGTGTCAAATGTATATCGTGTCCCCTTTTTGCCATCGTAATCAAGAAAACAAGCTTGAATTCCCACTCTCTGGAGACTCATCACCTGATCTTCCATGATGGAATTCAATGGTGTCACAACCAAAGTGATCATCGGGCTTTCCATACCGTGCTTTTTCTGCATGAAGAAAGGCAATAGCTGAAAAATCAGGCTTTTACCATAACCAGTTGGTAAAACTGCTATGCAGTCTCTCAATTCGTATGCACATTTCAATGTCTCAATTTGCTTCTCTTTCAACTCAAACGCAATTCCAAGTTGTTCTTTCGCGAAATCCAAACAGTGTGTAAAGGCGGCCATTATTGTAATTTCGTAACCTCTCGTCGATGAAGTCCGAGGAGTTTCGAACAATGTCGTGATTCACAGCATGGCTTTCGGGCGCATGCATTCGAGGGAGTAGATTTCCGAGTGTTGCCGGAAATTTCCCCGAGATGTTGCGATTGGTTATTGCCTCCGGTACATCCAATGCGCCATGCAGGCCTCAGACCATAATTAATTTCCCTCTTTGTTCTACCAAAGAAAAATCGAAATTAAAATATTTCAGAAGTTTGCAAAAAATCTGGTTTTCACATCACGTGTAAAACTATTCAAGTTGAACATACAGTGAGCTGGAAAGTTCCCCATGACCGGCATTTAACAAAGATATTTATATTTAAGTGTAACCACCCTACTTTATTGTAGGAAAATCACAAAATTTTTCTACTGAAGCCTAATAACTCCCCGTGTCCTGCCTCACAAACAAACATGGAAATGGTGTCAAAACAAAATTCTGCCACTAGATCTAGATTAAATATTGCACTATAAATCTATGCTAAAATTATGGGTCCCCGTGATTTCGTGTACGCCGCACCCCGTCCCGGACCCGATCCCCGTACCAGATATGTTTTTTTTTTTCTCAACAACGACTTGATGAATAAATCTCAATTTTTTCTTTTAAATCCTGATTAAAATTTCAAAAATCTGACATCTTAAATGAAATGGAAGTTATACCTACAATTTTAGTAATCGTCGATTTACAGTTTTTGGTTGTTTATTCGTTTATTTTTATGATATTTTCGATTCCATATTTCAAATAAACCTAGTTCTTGATACAAATATAAGTTGGGTTTTGTTTTTTTTTTAAATTTTTTTTTTGTATTTTATTTTTAAAGCATTTTCATCAGCAACTTATGATGTACATAATAAAATAATTCATTCAAATTCCCTTCCGTTCATCATCATCATCATCATCATCATCATCATCCAAATACATCGATCTTAAATCTCATTCATATGTTGCTTTTTTATGAGAGAGAGAGAGAGAGAGAGAGAGAGAGAGAGAGAGAGATTTGGAGAGGCGGGACTGATAATGTAATGAAATTTGAATTGGGTGTAAAAGCTGGATATAAGATATACTAAGTAAGAATATGGCCTAGTAACAACAAACAGAAAATAAACACTTTTTAAGCTGTTAGAGGTCTTAAATAGATAATATGTTTTTCCATTTATATTCCAATCCAGATTAAACTTTTCAAGAAAACAAACTCCCTTTGATGTTGCAATATATTTTTTCAAATTCATGTTATTATTTTAAAAATATGACATTTAAAATAAGTTGGAAGTAATACCTACAACTTTAGTAATCGTCGATTTACATTTTTCAGAGTGTGATTTTGTGTACGCCGCACTCAACCGTGAAAAATTACGGTTTTTGGCTGTTTATTCGTAAATAAAGATTGACTTTTATGATATTTTCAATTCCATACATTAAGTAAACCTAGTTCTTGATACAAATATAAGTTTTGATTACAAATAATACTTAATTCATTTCAAATCTTGCCTTTTTTTAGATCGCGGCGATGATCACAGGGGTTTTTGTTTACGCCCGGTCCCGTACAAGGGCAGTACTCCGATCCACCGCCCGTGCTAAGTTACTGGTTATGAGTAGCGTGTATTGGTTAATACAGATATAACATGCTTTATCTAGACTAGTAATCAATAGATGCGACGATTTAAAGATGTTATGTGAGAGGTCCGCGGAAAATTACAAAGTGAAAAGTAAAAAAAAAATTAAATTGTGATAATACCAATTTATGAACTAGTTAGCACCAAGTGCAATGCATGGTATCTATACAATACAGCATATCAATCTTGATTGAAGATACAAAATGATCATAGTTGATATAGAAGCTCGTCTGACCCAAAGGCTCTCAAGGCGTCGCGGCTTCCCGTCCCTCACATCGCTCTCTGCTGCCCGTTTCCGTTCTTTCCTTCCCTGTCGCTTCCCTGGCTCGCCCTCGCTGTCCCCTCCGCTGCTTTCTCTTTTCTTTCCCTTGGTCCCCTTGTTCTTCTTTGTTCCCCTTCGCCGGGCGTTGTGTTCTGTCCCCCCTTTCTCATTCCCCCCCCGGGCTCCCCCTTTGCCCCCCACATCGTAAGGCCCTCTCCCTTTTTTGCGCGGGGCGGCTCGCGCTCGCCCTGGTGGCTTCTGGGCTCTTGCCGGTTCGCCCTGCCCGCGCGCACGTTGTGAGGAGGCCGCGCGCTGCCGGCCTCTCGGGCCGGTGGCGGCCGCGGTCGTTGAACGCGGCCCGCGCTCGCACACGCGAAGGGGGCCGTGCGACGCCCGTGGAAACCCCGCGGGGCCGATGGCTCGCAGAGGGGTTGACGCGGTCCAGCCCGTGTGGCTGCTGCGCGCCACCGGCTGGGGGCGCCCAGGTCGCCGGGGCACACGGTGCCCGCGTAAACCGTCGGGGACGGGCGCCGCTGGTCGCGGAGGGGCCGGCCGGGAACCCCCGACCCCAGGCTGAGTATTAGAAGGGGCCGAGGGGCAGGAGGGAGCAGTGAACCAGAGATAAGAAGGAGTCGATAGTGAGATGTAGGATCCCGGGGTGAATAGAAGGCGGTGAGCTTCCTGGCGTCCGCGCGATTGGCTGAAAGAAACGTTAAAACAACCTCCAAGAAAGGATGAGGCGTTTGTAACAACAACAATTCGTCCAAGCGAAACACCAACAGCGACAGAGAACAAAATAAGGAAGTGAAGGGCGAGGGAAAATGAAAAACCTCATCACAAGGCGGCAGGGGATGCGAGGGGATAGCAAAACAAAAAAAAAAAAAAAACAAAAAACCAAAAAAAAAACACCAAAAAAGAGATGGAGAGGGGGAGTGTCAGGCCAAGGAATCCACGTAGCACGGCCGAGAGGGGGGACGACCTGCGACACGCTAAGAAAAGAGAACCGAAGAAGAGAGCGCAATGTACAGGATCGGATAGGCTTGCGCTAAAATAATGTAACGGACAAAGGAAAAAGTGGGCGCTCCTTAACCTTACGGGCATGTCCGACGGAGAACCTGAATTACGAGCATCCACATACACAGGACAGAATGGAAAATAAGGCAACGGAGAGAAAAGGGGGTGCTGACCTAGTTACCATTGCACCCGAGGGGTGACTAGCACGCGCCCACGGAAGTATAGAAAACAATGCAAAAAACAGGACCAGAAATAAAACCAGAGCGTAAAAAAACAGAAGCGCCGCCCTATGCTGACGAAACCGCAAACCCCGGTTGGCTTCCCTAACAGGGGGTAGTCACCCGGGCCCCGACGCTCCCTGACGAGTCCCGGCATCCTTGGCTGGTTTAGTCTCACCGAGGACGAGACCAGGGCGGCCTCAAGTCACTGGGAGGCGTCTGCGGGTAACGCCGCTACAACAGACGCCCCCGCTAGGACGACTCCCACGTCGAGAGTGCGACGCAAAGATACAGTTGGTGTAGATGTGATTGGGCCTGGGCTTGTCAAAACGCGGATCCGCCGCGATACCTCCTACCGGATTACCTAACTTCAGGGCAGGGGCCACGCACCGGCGTAGCGTAGACTAAGGTTGTCCTAACAGACCCCCGGAGAGACCCCACAGCGTATACACCCGCCGGCGCCTCCACTCCCTTTGTCTTGCGTCACGTGATAGGTGGAGACAACAAACAGAAAATAAACACTTTGGTTAAGCGGTAATGAGGTCGTTAAATTAGATTAATATGTTTTCCATTAATTCCCCATCCAGATTAAACTTTCAAGAAAAACAAAACTCCTCTTTGATGTTGCATATATTTTTTCAAATTCATGTTTTATTATTTTAAAATATGACATTTAAAATTAAGTGGGGAAGTAAAATACCTAAACTCTCGTAATGTCGATTTACATTTTTCAGAGTGTTGTGACTAGGGGGTGTGATGCCGCTGCGCCGGGGGCGCTGAGCCCGGGCAGCCGACAGCGCACTGGTCGTGTACCGACTCACGCGGGCTTGAACAATTACGGTGTTGGCGGTTTATAGTAAATAAAAGATTGACTTTTGATGATATTTTTCCATTCCATACAGTAAGCTAACCCTAGTCTCTCTGATCCCAAATATAAGTTTTGATTACAAATAATACTTAATTCATTTCAAATCTTGCCTTTTTTTAGATCGCGGCGATGATCACAGGGGTTTTTGTTTACGCCCGGTCCCGTACCAAGGGCAGACTACTCCCGATCCACCGCCCCGTGCTAAGTCTACTGGTTTATGAGTAGCGTGTATTGTTTAATACCAGATATTATACATGACTTTTATTCTAGATACATTAGTAATCAATTAGATCGGACGATTTTTAATGATGTTAGTGAAAGATTCCGCGAAAATTACAAAAGTGAAAAAGTAAAAAAAAACACTTAATATTGTGTATAATACGAATATTTATGAATAGTTATGCACCAAGTGCAAACTGCATGGTATCTATACAAATACAAGCATATCAATCTTTGATTGAAGTATACAAAATGATCATGCAGTTGAATATAGTACGACATTGATTTAATTTGCTGAACTGTATTTAATTCACAATTATAAATTATGTACTCATTAAATTCATTAGATTTGTGTTCAGTTGTTTGTATAACCTTAATTATTGATTGTGAGGTTATCCAAACACACCTAACGCCACCAGGCGCTGTTACCTGGTAAGAAAAAGAACAATAGACTTATTATTACTAATTGTTTGTTTAGAGAGTCAGATACTGAACAGCTGATCAGTGTGGTTATCCGATAATTTTGATTAGTTATCACATGTTGGAAAAAAATCGATTAAATTCATCCAACCAATGAAATGACTGCAATTCAGCCAAAATACCAATCACCTCAAGTATATATTGAAGTATTGCCTCCTCCTCTGTCACAATTACTACCTCGTTTTGCTGACCAGTGGTCAGTACGGTGTGGTAGTAATCATATCGGTGTTTGGGAGGGCGCCGGTATAGAGCCAGTTTGGCCAAACCGACGTTCTTTAACATTGATTTGTCGAGATATCACTGCGAATATCTTAATTATATCCTTAAATTGAGCCGACGTCCGTCCGTCGTCCGTCGTCTTTCCTATTGTTTGTCGTTTGTTGTTTGTGCCCTCGTCCGTTGTCCGTCCGTTGTTCGTCGTCGTATCGTTTCGTTCGTTTTGTTAACGCTTTGTTTGAGCGCAGTATTTTGTATGCAGCTACATCATGGAAGAAGAGCATGTCAACATTCTTGATAACTCCAGTGATGAAGATGACACCGATATAAAAGTCAGTTTCGGCAGTTCTAGACCTGAATATAAAAGGAAAAGAGTAACCTGCTTAGACTCCCAGCAGAAGAAAAACTTCCTAAAGTGCAGTAAATTAGGTGAGTTTGTAGTTACCATAAAGGAACCAGTCTCCATAAACAGAACTGATGGAGTTATACACGGTGTTACGCCCGACCTGTCCGAGGCTGATATAGTAAACACTCTAAAAGAAAATGGGGTTACAAAAGCCGTACGCATGAAAGGTAGAGCGTATGACACTGCAGATAGCAGTACAACAGTAAAGTTGACTTTTAACGACAAAGTGCATCTTCGCTAGCCAAGGCTTCACAATGCGGCATACGGGGGATGCCCAGCCAGAAAAAAAAGGCAATTGAAATTATAAAAATTCAAACAAAAGAAAAATGTACCCGGCGCGAAGCGGTTAAAAAATCCTTTGCACAGGTCGTAACCGGAGACGCTCCGACTGAAAAAGACGTGCGTACAAATGATATAGCGGACTCCAATGTCCAAGACACCCGTCCGTCCGTCCGTCCGTCCATCCGTACAACCCCCACAAGGTTCACAGGAACCAACGGTAAATATTCCTGTACAAAAGCTAATTACAGGTAAATATTCCTGTACAAAAGCTAATTACACTAGCTATATCAGTATACAACAAATACCAGTCTGGAGAAACATGGCCAGCTATTGTACATCCTTGGTCAGCTTGACACCCTATTTGGTGTCAAAGTTGATCCTTCAACTATTCCCGTTGATATGTCACAAATATAAATGAACACAAAAACCACCAATGGTATCGACATCCTACAATGGAATGCCCGGAGCATACTTGCTAATGGTACAGAATTATTGAAATATATGGAAAGTAGACCAGAAATAAATATTATATGTCTACAAGAAACTTGGCTAGATGACAATACACATTTTGATATACCAGGTTTTTATCCACCTATACTTAAAAATCGTCCAAATCAACAGAGACGAGGAGGCGTTGGTATATATGTACGGGATAGCCTCCTATACCATGAACTAGATATAACAAGTCCAAATATGGAGGTTGTCAGAGTCGTAATAAAACTACAAGACAGATCAATAAGTGTAATTAATATATATAACACAACTGTCACCAATCGGTGTGAGGACTATACCTATTTAACACAATTTATAAGTACCCCGTATATAATGTGTGGCGACTTTAATAGCCATCATACCCTTTGGGGAGGTAATAGAATTAACGAAAAGGGTAAAGCATTGTACAAGTATATTTAAGACAATGACTTGATATTACTAAATGATGGTTCAGGAACAAGAGTGAATTCAACCACACTAGAAATGTCAGTGTTAGATCTAACATTGACCACACCGGACCTGTCCGGAAAGTGTAATTGGAGAGTACATGATAACAATTTTGACAGCGATCACTTCCCCATTATTATACATTATAGATGTACACCTGTTACACATACAGCTAACAATAAAGGAAGCTGGAATTTTTAAAAAGCCGATTGGGATGGTTACACTGAATGTAGTAGAAGGGAAATTACTCCCGCACTCTTAGACGGAAATATAGAAGTGAGCCATGATAAATTGATAAGTGCCATAGTAAAAATAACAAATAAGTATGTACCCACAAAGCGGAAAAAACAATATAAGTTTTCCGCAATACCTTGGTGGAACGGTGACCGTGAACGGGCAGTACGTGCCAAACACAAAGCTTATAATAAAGCTAGAAGAAGTTTTAATTTTAATGATTTGCAGGATTACGGAGAGAAACGAGAGGCCAGCAAACAGGTAATAAAAACAGCAAAAGAACAACACTGGCAAGAATACTGCACAAACATAAATACAGACACTTCCATGGCTAAGGTATGGAAAGCAGTCAAAAACATGAAAAAAACACACACGTGCACTGAAATACCTGCATTTATTAACCCTGAAACAAATACATACACAACAGAAAACAAGGATAAATATAATCTATTTGCGGCCTCCTTTTCTTCTGTGAGTCACAGTAGTAATTACAAACCTGCCTTCATAACACATAAGAAACAATTTGAAGAAACACACTCAACGTATATAAACACAGTGGAGCATAGCAACCACCCAATAAACAACACATTTACTTTACAGGAATTTATAGACGCGCTTGCGCAAACGAAAGACACGAGTCCTGGGGATGACCAAATAACGTATAACATGTATAAAAAACTGAGTGTAACTGCACAAACAGTCGTATTAGAGTTTATTAATATGGTCTGGAAAACACAGAAGATACCAGACAAATGGAAACATTCCATAGTAATTCCAATTTTTAAACCAGAGAAAAATCCCAACCTACCACTCTCCTATAGACCGATATCACTAACCTGTACATTATGTAAGGTCATGGAGAAAATGGTTAACAACACATTAAAGTGGTTTTTAGAAAGTAATAACTTGATAACAGTAAATCAGTGTGGCTTCCGTACGAATCGAAGTACAATCGACCAACTAGTTAAGTTAGAAAATGAAATACAGAAGTCAAATGTTAATAAAGACAGTCTATTAGCTGTTTTTTTTTGTATAGATTTTGAAAAAGCGTTTGACATGATGAGGAAGGAGGGATTATTATATAAAATGAAAAATATGGGTATAAATGGTAATATGTATGGTTTTATAAAAGATTTTTTACAGAACAGGACAATCCAAGTACGTATAGGGGAGACGTACTCGGATAAATACCCGATCGAGAACGGTACCCCCCAGGGCTCAGTAATCAGCTCAACACTTTTTAATACATTTTTTTTTTGTATATGCATAAATGACATTTCAAGTTGTATATCTAATAGTAAAAATATATCACAGTTCGCAGATGACAGCGCCATCTGGGAAACATCCAGAAATGCAAAAATTTTAAGTAATGCCTTGTCTAAAGACATGACCAATATTTTACACTGGTGTGACACATGGGGTTTTAAAATTTCAAAAACAAAAACTATTGCAGTATTATTTCGGAAACAAGTAACCACCAGGTATAAGTCACTACTAACTGAAATTAAAATGGGTGAAACAGTGATAGAAATTAAGAAGGTAGCCAAGTTTTTAGGTTTGTATTAACACCCTAACATGGAAGGCACATATAGATTACATAATAGAGAGATGCGAGCAAAGGTTAAATCTAATTAAGCACCTAAGCGGAACCAGTTGGGGCTGTGACCGTTATACATTACTAACCCTATACAAAACTTATAATTAGAAGTATAGTCGATTACGGCGCTGAGGCATATAACTCCGCCAGCAACATACAACTTGAACGATGAGATATACTGCAATATAAATGTCTGATGTTTTGTTTGCAAGCTATGAAGGGAACTTCCCTAGCGAGCCTACAGGCGGAAGCCGGGGACCCGCCCTATCAATTAAATAGAAACTACTTAATTAGCAAGTATCAGCTGAAAATCGAGGGAATTACCACCCCACACCCTACAATACAAAGTTTGAATGAAGATGCAATATTTTTATTTAATCAAAGCAAAATGCCTTCATCCTACAAATCATATTATACCTGTATGAAAAATGTACAAATTTCATTTCAGATGAGTAAAATTAAAAGTCATATATCCGAGTTTAGTCCAATCCCACTGTGGACCTTGGACAAACCGGAACTAAACACCACACTGCATCGCACCATTAACAAAAGCATGTCACCATCCGAGGCCTTAGGTCCGGCAAATAAGTTTATACAATCTTTTCCAGGAGTACATATATATACGGATGGGTCTAAGGACCCGAATTCGCAAATATGTGGATGTGCCTTTGTTATTCCAGAAAAGGACATTAGAAATAACTTCCGCCTCAGTAATAATATTTCAATTATGACTGCAGAGCTTATAGCCATACTAATAACACTGCAATTTATAAACACTATAGAAACGAATACCTATATTATATTTACAGATTCTCTCAGCTCTCTGCAGGCATTACAAACACCAGTATATAACATCAAAAACCCTATTGTTTTTCAGATTTTAAATCTTTTATCTGTAATTAAGACTGTCCAGTTAGTCTGGATTCCTAGTCATTTCGGTATCCTAGGCAACGACATGGCAGATATGGAAGCCAAGGCTGCCCTTACTATAGAAAATATAGATATTGTAACACCATTAGATAAGGGAGAATCAAAGTCTTTTTTGCAGGCACGGCGTTTTGATTTGTAGCAGGACCAGTGTAAACAGCCAGGTACAGCAAAATTAATGAAACTTGATTTACCAGTCCTGAAAAAAAAATATAAAAAAATCCCATCCGCAAACAAACAATTGGTTAAAACATACACTCGCCTGCGATTGGGAAAATGCTGTCTAAATGATTATTTATATAAAATGAACATACATGTAGATGACCTATGTGCGACATGTCCCAGAGACAGTAGAACACTATCTTTTAAAATGTGATCGTTTCTACCTACAGACACAGAGGCTATACCGAGATGCAGACCTGCACCCGGATAATATCAATCCAATAAAATTGTTTCAGTTGTTTTCAGATGTCTCCATTGCAGTACTACGATACATCTCATCTACTGGAATGACAGGGGCTCTCTATTACTCTAAATATATATATATGTACTCATATTTAACTCCTTGCGGGAATATAATGACGATGTGTTTGGCACGTACCTTTTAAATACACTTAGTAGAGACGGCGGGTACCAACACGGGGGCCTGTCGTTTCTACTATCAGTGACCTTATGATAAGGCACCTTTTAAATATATCAATATATCAAGCAATTACACGTAGTAATTGAAATATTTCATCACAATAACAGTACCCACCGGGGTAAATATACTTCCTCATTAGAAAATAGAATAGGTCTATTAAACTAGTGTTAGGATTAGGGGACGGACCATTAGTGGCATGACGTATTGCACGGCATACCTCATTAGTCCACGACCCCAAGCCCCTATCCTCTTCTGACATAAATAAGCATATATAAATAAGGGGGGAGTCCATGATCTTTGCTGCGTCATTGATGCATGTACATTTCTATAAACTATATTACATAACGCCCGGAAATAAATAGGGAGGATTTTTCTTTTTCAGTGTTAGGATTTTTCTTCTATTAGGAATAACTATATAAACCTTTCAGTAGGATTTTTAAATAGTATAGGGTCAAATAGTTGCACCACCACACTAAGTACCGCTGCTGATGGTTAGCTAAGGTCAGACCGACAAGAGTGTGATAAACATGTACTCCTCAAATATAATAAAGTTTAAAATAAATATCAACAGTGTGGGGACAACACCTAACGATGTAGATATTCATATATCAATTGAGTTAAGTCTTAAGCTTGCCTGGTAGGGGTATCCCCAACCGCAGTTTTTGACTTATACATCATCAATATACACCGTGGTTGTTAACACTTACTCCAACTACTGGTTAGCTAGAAAGTAGAATGGAGTTGTGTAATCCTACAGCTGTATGGCCCAGTGACCGAATTTACAGTGACCGAATACGGTACACGAAGTTTATACACACGTATACATTATTTCAGTTCCAATAAAGGAAAACACACATTACCATAACCTACTGTATATTTAAGCCAATAATTACTTGAATCACACTCTTGTATGGAGAGGCGGTAACTTGGTGTTAAAGAATTTCTTTTTTCTTTTACGGGGCTTTATAGTTTATTAACACACGTATGTACATCATCAGTTTTCCCTACGAAAGCCGTTGATAATTCAACCGTTCGAGGATTCTTTTTCGAAAAACGAACCACTAACAAATCCTTGAATTAGTATGTAAACTATTTTTGCTTTTTATTCCAAATACCTAAGTGTTATTCGATAATAACATATGATCACTGGTACTATACCAAATACCAAGCCCTCTCTCCACTAAAAGCAGTAGTGGACCAAGGGAGGTAAATCTAACGGAAAATTCCGACCTTTTTTCTCAACAGTTTCTCTGGCATCTATCATAAATCTGATCTAAAATCCCTGGTGATATAAATCTTGATTCATCAAATAATTTAATTTTTTACATAGTACTTTTTTTTTGTTTTGAAGTTACCAAATGTTTTTAAATCTTGATAATCTTTTGATTTACAATATGTCTGAAAGGGTTACCCCCCACCGAACGAGAGTGGATCAGGGGAGACCACCCATATATTATACCGGCCAGGATACTAAAGGGCTATAGCCGCCTGGCAATCTTTAATGCAGAATTTTTTTTCTTTTTCCTTTTAGAACTGTAAGAAATAATAAAGACAACAGTTATTGTGGCAGAATAACTTGTTGGAATAAATACAATTAACGTATATTTTAACCTTTCTCATATAGAATTGGTAACCTCATTCTTATTTGTTAATCCTTTTTAATTTTATCTTTTTATCAAATTTACCTAATATACGTAGAAGCATACGTAATCAAATAAAAAGCTGGTTGGTTCTCCTCATATTTTACTTATAATAAGTATGAAACATTATCTTCGACAGAGTAAATCTTAATCCTCCTCCGTATCAGCAAACTTAGAAATTCTTTTGTTTTATTAATCTTATACAAATATATCTTTTTTTTACACACTATGGATACATGTAAAGACGCATACACCATAGTGACCCCCCGGACCATCTATACTTCTGGCCAAGCCCGGCAAAAGGACTAGGTACTGTACCTAACGGAAGCAGTGACGTCCTCGACTGTCGGGTGTAACCGGCTGTACTAGACCCGGGGCACATAACAAACCAATAAATATCTCCCCTTAAGTACATAAACATATACAATAATTACACTTTGAACAGTTAACTCCTTTTTTCTTTTTCTCTTTTTTTCTAACAAACTTATATACTCTCTGATAAAAATTTTTTTTATATATATTCCTGGTAAGCTTTCTTGGCCCCTTTCGGTCGCCCTCCCACGACATTAACACATGAAACGTGGGACAACTGTAAATTCCAACGACAAGCGATTGGCGAATATGGGCCCGCCCAAACCGCCACAGAAAGAAGAATTCAGTCCTCTGTCACAATATTTTCATATTGAAAATACCAAGAATATACATATACGCTCACGAAAAATACGCATTATGGCAACCCTTATAGTTGGTCATTCACAGGCCAAGTATTTTCACAAGTACTTGCGTCCTAGTGATGCCATCTTTGTCATCTCCCGAAGCGGCTATCGAGTTGAAGAGATGTGGGCTGAGATTAAGGGGTTAGTACCTAAGTACATCCACTGTGGTGCTAACAATCTTGGCCGTGATCCAGTCCCCATCGTCCTGCAGCGGTTTCAGCACCTGTGCGAGAGGTTTTGGAAAGTGTCGCCGACTATTGATTTCCGTGCCACCAACAGCAATTCCTCCTGTAGAACCCACTTACATTCCTGACGATGATCCTGAATTTTGGCCAGAATTACCATCCCGTACCACAACTCCATCACAGACGCCAGCACCCGATACTACCACGCCAGCACCCGATACTACCACGCCAGCACCCGATACTACCACGCCATCACCCGATACCACCACGCCATCACCCGATACTACCACGCCAGCACCCTTTACTACCATGCCATCACCCGATACCACTACGCCAGCATCCGATACTACCACGCCAGCATCCTTTACTACCACGCCATCACCCGATATCACTACGCCAGCACCCGATACTACCACGCCATCATCCGATAATACCACGCCATCACCTGATACTACCACGCCATCACCCGACACTACCACGCCAGCATCCGATAATACCACGCCATCACCCGATACTACCACGCCAGCACCCGATACTACCACGCCATCACCCGATACCACCACGCCATCACCCGATACTACCACGCCAGCATCCGATACTACCACGCCATCACCTGATACTACCACGCCATCACCCGATACTACTACGCTAGCATCCGATAATACCACGCCATCACCCGATACTACCACGCCAGCATCCGATACTACCACGCCAGCACCCGATACTACCACGCCATCACCCGATACTACCACGCCATCACCCGATAATACCACGCCAGCATCCGATACTACCACGCCAGCATCCGATACTACCACGCCATCACCCGATACTACCACGCCATCACCCGATACTACCACGCCATCACCTGATACTACCACGCCAGCATCCGATACTACCACGCCATCACCTGATACTACCACGCCATCACCCGATACTACCACGCCATCACCTGATACTACCACGCCAGCATCCGATACTACCACGCCATCACCTGATACTACTACGCCATCACCCGATACTACCACGCTAGCATCCGATAATACCACGCCATCATCCGATACCACCACGCCATCACCCGATACTACCAAGCCATCACCCGATACTACCACGCCAGCATCCGATACCACCACGCCATCACCCGATACTACCACGCCAGCATCCGATACCACCACGCCATCACCCGATACTACCACGCCAGCACCCGATACTACCACGCCATCACCCGATACCACCACGCCATCACCCGATACTACCACGCCAGCGTCCGATACTACCACGCCATCACCCGATACTACCACGCCAGCATTCGATACTACCACGCCATCACCTGATACCACCACGCCATCACCCGATACTACCATGCCAGCACCCGATACTACCACGCAATCACCCGATACTACCACGCCATCACCCGATACCACCACGCCATCACCCGATACTACCACGCCAGCATCCGATACTACCACGCCATCACCTGATACTACCACGCCAGCACCCGATACTACCACGCCAGCATTCGATACTACCACGCCAGCACCCGATACCACTATAAAAAATGCCATAGAAGACGTTGTTATATGTATGCAATGTGTTGGGTGATGTTGTGATAAGGGAGGTAAGCCAATCGGCAATTCCGGATAATGTTGCATCCGCATCAGTATCCTTTGTTTATTATTATGTAATGATCCGGGTCACGGATATGCTTGATAAGAAAAATAAACGACATGGCATCCTACAACACTTGTTCTACTGTGTATAACCATAACACCCCCCAAATTATACGACAACGTTTTTCCAAATATCAAATTAGTTTTTTGTTGGAACCATGTACGAAGAGACATTAGATTTTGACTGAACCAGCCTAGGGGTAGTTCTGACATTTCTATTTATATGGAGGACGGTCTACAGCTTTTGAGATGTGATAGTGAAAGTGAGTTTTTGTTGTTGTTAGATAAAGTATCTGAGAAATGGAGCGAACCTTTTGTAGATTATTTTCATTCTAGTGTTAAGAGAGATATAGTGAAATATGCAGGTTGGTGGGTACTAGCGAGCTTGGTATAGGAAACAAGTATACAGGTATTACAAATAATATTGTTGAAGTATCAGTAAAAGAGGTAGATGGTAGCGAAGTATATATACTTGATAGTTTGATAGGTAATACTAAGCATAAGGGTCATTTGTCAGCTTCTTTAGAAATGCAGGTATCATCAACATATGGGGAAAATAGGAAAATTTGGAAAACGATTTTACCTAACGTACATCAGCAGACAAATGGGGTTGACTGTGGAATTTTCGCTATTGCTAACCTAGTAGAATTTTGCTTTAATGGGTTCAACGGGAATGAGGATTTAGAATTCGATACTGATTGTATGAGACGTCATCTAGTTGAATGCATTTCAAATGGTAGATTTTCAAAATTTCCAAGGAAAAAAATAAGTAAATATAGGAAAAAGAAGAACTCTCAAACTTTATCCTTTGATATTTTTATGGATTGTGAATCCGAGGGATGTCATCTTTCTAACGTATATGACGATATGGTTACTTGTGACGCTGGCTGTAACAGATGGTTTCATAATAGATGTGTTAGTGATAAGTCAGGTTTACATTTTTCAAGGGATAGTTTTGTTTGGCATTGCAGTAAATTATTTTTTTGCGTTGGTATGTCCCTTTTACAGGTTCTGATGACGTTCCATTGAAAAAAAATGTGTACTTTGTAAGAAAATCGATCTTGTTTGCGCGGCCAGGTGAGAGCACTTTACACTAAAATACGCCATACGTGTATATTCACGCCATAGAACAATCAAAGTGTTATTTCTGCAAAATCAATGTTTTTTTTATCGTTGTATATGTATTATACATGATATGTAAAAGTGTCATTAAATAAAAATGTGTATTTTGTATGAAAAACGATGATTTTGTCCATCACGATTTCCGAGTCACTCCCAAGGGAAGTAACTCTTACACTTACAAAATGAACAACACAATATCTGACTCACTATGAAACACTGGCCTATTTATTTATGAAAACACAGATCATAATGTAATTTATAAGTCTTTTCCATAGACCGGTTACAGATAGGTATAATAATTATACATAGTCTAAACAGCACACCTTTCACACTCACTTACACACAATTTCATAAAGGGAAGACATGAAAAATAATGATGAGCAACATAATCATAATAGTTGAAATCTTTTAGTGCTCATTATATATAAGTAAACATGATTTAAGATATATAGATTAATATCTTCCATGCTTCCATCTTTCATCTTCTGAAAATTTCAGAATATTTTCTGCATTAAATTACATAATTTATATATATATATATATATTATAATTTCAGAGTTGTCAACGTACATGTATATCTTTGGTTTCATATATATACCAATACGCTAGTTTCCCACCGCCTTTCTAAACGAGAGTACAGGAGAGTTCCGATTCGAAAACGAGGCGACTGGTGTTGACATTAACGACGGCAAAACTGTTGACGCTGAGGCTGGGGTTGAATTGCAACTTCGTGACACCGATATCGAAAGTATATGCGTAAATTGAAAGTTCCCGACCTGAAAAATATATTGCGGTATTATCAAGAAAGTATTACCGGAAATAATAATATGCTTGTGTCCGTTCTATTGCTTTGAAATCCCGGTTAGAAACCGCCTATGTCGGTGATAATATTATATTGACAGTTTAAGTTTTGACCTGTGGCTAAAGGTAAATCGTGGACAGACACGGAGGGTAAATTAAGCGGGGATGAACTTTTCTTACCGACTGGAAGAAGATTGAGAATCAAAGGGGAAAATAGAGACCTTTACTAGAAATACCAACATGGATCTTTATAATCATTACAAAACAACTTTCGAAGCAGTTAATTTAGTTAAATGAAGTTATTTCTAAATAAACACCCCCGAGTGGTTAAATAGTTAAGACAACTGTTCATGGTTTGAATAGTAAACATATTCTGTTCATTGTCAAAATTACTACGGAGGGCTTTAATAATCAGGAGGTTATCAAAAGACTTGTTGAAGATAAATTTCGGTGATTCATGACTTCATGTGTTGTACCGAGGCCCCTTGTAATGACAAACTATAGTGAAAATAATTTTTTTAATATTATATACAATTAATATAATGTGTTATATTTTGAATTGTTAAACTACATATGTTTATTAAAACGAGAAAAGAGTTTTTCATGTCAACACTAATACGATAACTTTTTTTTATGTAAAACAACATTTTAATTACCTGTTACATTAAATTTTCCAAAGTAAGTTTTGTATATTGTTAAATTATAATGCACAGTGATTTATATTATTGATTAATATTACCATAATTTCTTAAAATAATCTTGTAATTTTAAAATTTTACAATGACAAAAATTCAAAACGTGTTGTGGGCACCAATAAGATAATTACATAATTATACCCATATCTTTTAGTACATTTCTAGCTTTAGGTACTCTTAACCTTAATATTGTTTTCAAAGTGAGGTGCATGAATGACCAAAAACACCAATTAAAATTCGAAAGTTTTTATTTTCTCAGATGAGCAAACAAATACAGTGTATGATCAACATTTTGGAATTCAACATAGCTATTAGGAATGCCCTAATAATTTAGATTTCGATTGAAACCCAAAAGAGTTCTACCAAGGGGAGGTAACACAACATACTGTGTGAAAAGGGTCTATTAAGTGGTAAGTGGTCGATGGAATCCGGCAGACCGCCCTACGTCATCACTCATGAATATTCATGAGAGAGGTTAAAAAGAAACTCTATTTTTAGAATTGAAAGTGAAAGCTTTTTCCCTGTTACTCTTTGACAATGTAAATGGTTTCAACTAAAGTTTGTGATAATTTTCACTTTATTCATGTTTATAAGTACAAAGAGAACACGTCGCAAATTGATACTAGATTGATTTTAAATTTACAGAGTTTAAACGGTACTTTTATGGACCTGTGAGTCCAAGATTTAAATTCATTTTTAACATTACCATTAATTACGATATCAAACCCGATCTTTCGCTGTTCTAAGACTGAGTGTTTCTATAGGCTTACAAATGTGATTTTTCTTTTACAAACGTTACCTGGATACAGTAGAGTTATATGTGTAGTTTATATGAAAGTAACCAAACAAATATATGTACATTATTTTGTGAATACCCCATAACTCTCTTTTTAATGGATTGAAATGTATGTATATATATATATATATTATAATATGATTATCCTTTTAATTAAATCATACTCAAAAATTCAAGATCTCAAAAACACTAAAAGTTTTCTAAAAGGTGAACATAATTAGCTTTTATTTCTCAGGGAAGCTAAAAATTACTTGAAAATTCTTTGGCTTCTTAATATGGATGGGTATAAGTACACTGAAAATATCAAAAAAAAGTATTGAATGACTGTACAGCATTGTTGTTCACAGAGAGTATTAATTTCACATAAATACATGATTAGTGTGCCCTGGTATACTATATTATAAGAACATATACAATATTTGAATGAGTGATTTTTACTTGATTTAACTTTTTTTTAAACTTAAACGTATGAAACAGCTTAAATTTACAATATGTACTTGTTATCACAGACCAAAATTAATTGTATTATGAATTTTATGAAATTTTAAAAGTATGGAATTTTAAGAGTACAAGTTCATAAAATATATTCTGGATCCAATTGACCCCATCCTAGAAAGTCCCTTCATTGAAACATTCATATACCCTGTGCTATTAACATTTCTCAGTCACATTAGTTTTTATATACCAATCTACCTACCAAAATGTGCATTGATTAACTGAGAAATGTATATACATATAGTTCACTCTAAGGTCAGTCTGGAGGGTCCCCTAGGCAGTCTACCGGATCCCCTAGGTTAGTCTAACAGATCCTCTAGGTCAGTCTACCAGAACCCCTAGGTCAGTCTAACAGATCCTCTAGGTCAGTCTACCAGAACCCCTAGGTCAGTCTACCGGATCCCCTAGGTTAGTCTAACAGATCCTCTAGGTCAGTCTACCGGATCCCCTAGGTCAGTCTACCAGATCCCCTAGGTCATTCTACTGGATCCCCTAGGTCGGTCTACCAGATCCCCTAGGTCAGTCTACTGGATCCAATAGGTCAGTCTACCAGATCCCCTAGGTCAGTCTACCAGATCCCCTAGGTCATTCTACTGGATCCCCTAGGTCGGTCTACCAGATCCCCTAGGTCAGTCTACTGGATCCCCTAGGTCAGTCTACTGGATCCCCTCGGTCGATCTAACTGATCCCCTAGGTCGGTCTACTGGATCCCTTAGGTCAGTCTACCAGATCCCCTAGGTCAGTCTACCAGATCCCCTAGGTTGGTCTACTGGATCCCCTAGGTCAGTCTACCCGATCCCCTAGGTCAGCCTACTGGATCCCCTAGGTCAGTCTACCAGATCCCCTAGGTCAGTCTACTGGATCCCCTAGGTCAGTCTACTGGATCCCCTAGGTCAGTCTACTGGATCCCCTAGGTCAGTCTACCAGATCCCCTAGGTCAGTCTACAGGATCCCCTAGGTCGGTCTACGGGATCCCCTAGGTCAGTCTACGGTATCCCCTAGGTCAGTCTATTACATCAATTTTCTTTATCCCTTAGGCAATCTTCTGTTAAATTGGGGAAAATTCTTCTAGATTTATCCAATAAATGAACAAATAACAAATGGAATACATAGAATATTAGCCATGATATAATTTTATTTTTCATTTTGATGTAAGCACTTAAAATGTTAAGTATGATGTGACATCTACATCCAAAATTTGTTACTTATTATTATGATAAAATTAAGTGCTAGGCCCTGATGTACTCAGTCAAGAAGTTTTGGGCAATAGTCACAACACTTGTTTTTGTAACGCCCTACTTTACATAATCATCTCAAATTATCAGCCAATGATTGATCGCTAACAGCACATTGAGAAGTGTATAACCCTTGACATTTTGAAGATAAGCATAAGCTCAAAATACTTATTTTTGTTTATCAATTTAAATCAATTGATCAACAATATACAAATTATATTACATGTATTAATAATTACTAAATTGTCTTTAGTTTTAATGGATTGCCTCACAGCTTTCACATTTTAATGGAACCATTAATACAGTGAGATCCACCAATATTCAAATCTTCCTGTCACCACTTTTACACTCGTGACATAAGAATGTCCTTTCTTTTGTCAAAGCCATCATTCCAACACAACGGTTCTTTTTGTGGAAGTATCTTCCACAATTTCTGCATTGTAGCTAGAAAAGAGAAATTAGAATATCAATATAACACAACTTTATTACTTATAAAACATTAATGTTATCTTAAAGGGCAAAAATGGA